>NC_033796.1:72997497-73053977 GCF_001876935.1 Asparagus officinalis
GTCTTCACTTATATATTTTAATCTCTTGGGTTTATTGTTTTAGGGCTCAGAGAACAAAATCTTTATTTTAGGGCAAAGCACCCGTTGATAAAATCCTAGGGGTGGAGCACGTTTTCTTGGATTTTGGGGGCTGGAAGCATTTTTCCCTATACACTAACTCTAGATTATACTCCTTGGGTTTGAAGGCAAATACAAAAACAAAATTGGGTTCAAATGTATCAAATAAAGTAGTCAGTGTTTAAAGATAATACAAGGTACACTATTGGGTCTAAACCCCATATAATATTTCCCTCCACCTTTTGCCGCATAGTCCGCATCATGGGAGAGCGTGCCCCAGTACAGACATCCGACGGTGGGGAAGATCCCACCGCGATCAAGACGCGTGAGCCACGACCGCCGCAGGACGCGCACCGTGAACCCGCGCTTGGAGGGACGTGGGGGGAGTAGGAGAGCGGTAGGGCCGTGGGCAACAGGGAGGAGCTCCGGCAGTGGCGCGTATCGGCATTGGCGGTTTCGCAGCAGGGCGGCGAGCTCCCAGCGATAGCGTTGGACTTGTCGTGAAGCGGGGAATGCGGTGGCGATGACTGAACACACACACGCTTTTCCTTTGCTATTTGCTATTTATAGAGTAAGGTAAGGCGCATCCGCCGTGATATATATCGTGGAGGATGCAGATATGGAGGCGATATATACAACTACTATTTGGAGATAAAAAGGAATTCTAGAGACAGTTAATTGAAGATTTAAGATGTGATGGTATCTGCTGGGCCGAGGACTCCCGACTTGGTCAGGCTCTAGGATCGGTAACGTGGGAGTATCGTCGCGGATTGCTGACAGGGCTTCACCTTGGCAACGTTGTGCGTGAAATTTTTTGTGCCCTTGATAAAAAGTTAGCTAGCATGCCACCATGAACTGCCGATTATTCCTATTTTACACTGGAGAAAACAAATTGTAATCATTCATTACATAGCCAGCCGGTAGAGTTAAACAGGATTCGAAGCACCCAAGAAACAGGGTCTAAAGCAGAGGATCCAAACAACAAAACCGTCCGTTTATAACTCTTTTTAAGTTCCAAGTATGTATGCACATGTTTTTAGCCAGTTGGAAATTGATCTGGAGATCAACTACCCTTCTACTTCTTGTTGCTGCAAATCCACATCTATGTACTGAAAAATAACGCTTCACGGCTTTATTAGTTAACCTTTCCTTAGAATTCTCTACGGCCATAGATTTGGTCAGAATACTTCCTCTTCGGTTGGAGGGAAAGCTCTGATACAGCTCTTGGCGCCCCTTTCCCAAGGAAAAACTTTTTGAAAGTGCGAGCAGCAGCAAACCTGAGCTCTCTACCGCTGGAGCTCTGGAAATAGTACTCCAGAGGGTAAAACCCTGAACGTAACTGGCTAAAATTACAGGGGCCTAAAAGCCTAGAATCTTTTCGATCTACTACTATAGGTAAAACTGGAAATGGTAATTAGTAGCTTTGGGTAAGAGTAAGAAATTATCAGACTCGGTCAACTGGCTCCCCGGCCGGTTTGATACAGATCGCCTTTTTACCCTCCAGTAATAAGTTAGTTTCCTTGGGTGGAAACAGCTGAAGTAATTAAGTTTGGAAGAGTATTCAATGTTATTTCAGCAGTTGTCCCTCCTTAATTAATAACAAGTGGCAGGCTTAATCTAATCTGCAGAAAAAGAACCCGTACTGAATCTCAAAATAGATGAGAGCGGTCATTAAAGCATATTGCAGTACAAATTGGCAATGAATAAGCTCATCAACTTGAATCCACCAAAAGCTACTAATGGATTAGTGTTTGAATTAAAGTAGGATAGTGAAAGTGTAATTTTACAATTATGAACGTTAATATGCTTGCTCGCATCGCAGCTTGAATTCAAACTCTACTCAAATCTCAGGCACCGCTACAATCAAATTAGGTTCATGTAACTTCAGTTAATCAGGACTTTATTATGAAAATAAGTAGTTATTAATTTCTACCTCGAGTCTAAGATCCACGCATGAACACACAACGTCCTCAAATTTCAATTGTAAACAACGATCAACACTTAGGAAATGTCATCATAAGATTAATTATATACACAAAACAAGATGCAACTTTTTCTTCTTCTTTCTATCCTACATCTAAAAAAAACACCACCCAATTCGCTTCCAAGCAAATACCACATAACATAACGCCCCCAGCCTCAGAGACCCCTATTTGCTTCCGCATATGTAATATGTAGTAATAATAATAATAACAAAAGATCAAAAATCAATATAATACTACCAAAACTAATTAAGTGGGAGATTTTAGAAACAAAAAAATAAAAATTCCCCTCTCGATCTAGACCCCTAATAAAACCAAAGCCCCTAACACCACCGCTAACGCCACGAGGAAACCGTGAGTAACGGCCGTTCCTCCCAAGATAGGGAAAGGAACCCCGTTACAGAATCCAATAAGGAGTACTTGGGGCTATAATGGTAGTTCCAAAGGAGAAGGTTCGCCTGACTAACGGCGTAATGACTTAACGGCAAGCTCTCAAAGCCGCACCCCTCCATTAGCGCCGTCCAATTTTCTCTCTCCTCCATCCTCTGCCTCCCTTCCTCGGCCGCCAGCCGCTTTAAGAATCCGATGCCCGAGGAGCATCGCTCGACCGAACGCGGGTCCGACGACTCGCGCTCCATAGCCGGTTCCAGCGACTCGAATACGGCCGAGTAGTACTCGAGCGCGGTTGAGAACCGGTTCACGAACGCCGACCGCGGTTCAGGGGCTCCGGCCTCGTACTCGCCCAGGGTCACGACGCTAGGGTTTAGGGATTTGGCGATGCGGAGAACTCTGTCGATCAACTCCGGCGACTCGTCGAGGTAGTTGTAGAGCTGGAGCATGAAGTTGACGGCCACGGCTTCGTCTTGCTCGATTCTGAACGTTGACTCTGTTAGCTTGTGTACCGGAGTTAGGATCGGTTCGAACTCGAAGTCGAGGTCGAGGAGGACGGCGAAGTCTTTGAGCCTGATTGCTGTCGCTGCCAGCGAGCTCGCCGGAGATCCGCCGAGGGCGGGAGCTGGGATGCCGGAGATTCGAATCTTTGAAGGTTTTCCGGCGGATCGGGTCGCCAGAGCTTGTAGCAGCGCCGCCCACTGGACTCCTTGAACGATCCCGAAATCGATGATGTGGACTCGATCCGAAGCTTCGGTGGCTTCGAGAATCGCTTGGTTCGCGGTGAGGTGAGCGAATTTGGAGTAAGGGCAGGCATCGTTGAGCGCTTTGTAGCAGAGAGTGAAGTCCTCCGGCGAGAAATCGAACGACCAAGAAGTCGAAACAGTGGATTCCTTCGTCTTCCCTCCTTGGGAGCGTCAAGCGGCTGGCCAGAGCTTCACTGGAAGTTAGAACGCCCACTCTCTCTATCGGGTCCCCGACCTCGGAGGCGAGTTCTCCGGATCCGGATCAGCGATTTCGCTGCCAGTCCGGATCGAATCCACGATGCGAGCACAGTCGAGAAGCGACCTTAGAGAAGCGTGGCGAAGGCGAATCGTTGGATTCTTGACCGCGACCTATGAAGGAGGCGGCGACGGGATCCTTCTTCAGCTGAAGAGCAGGCGGAGGCGGCGCGAGGATCGAAACGCGAGGGCTCACTGGCGGTGAGGTTAACGGAATCGGAGAACACGACGCGGGTTGAAATCTGAGGGATCAGTTGCAAACAGCGGAGGAGCATGCCACGTGTCAGTCATGAGATCGGAGCTCCCCGTCGGAGACTCCCGATCAAGCTCTCCATCCACTCATCGGACTCAAACTCCGCCACCGCCGCCGCTAACGCGCGCGTCGAATCCGAGGAGGCGAAGTCGGATAGCGGAACGGGAGCCCGCCGACGGCGTCAAGGGTGGGGTCGCGGTGGAAGGGGTCGGAGAAGGTGGGGTCGGGGAGGACGAAGGAGGGGAAGTGGGGGTCCATGTGGGGCCGCCGGCCCAGGCGGGGTTGCAAGTGGGGTGCGAAGCGGCGGCGGCGGCTGCGGCGGGCGTGATTTTGGTGGGGTGAAGCTGGGCGGTTGGCTTTGTTGCCTGCTGCCTGGTTGCTGCTGCTGTTGCTGTTGATGTTGCTTTTGTTGGATGACTTGTTGAGCGATGGCCATGAGGTTTCCGCTGTCTGCGCACATGTACGCCATTTTTATTCTCTCTCTACTTGAGCGAAGAACAGGTGGGCATCGAAGGAGAGAGAGGGGAGAAGAGAGAGAGAGGGGGGGTGTTTTGGGATTTCGGTGGGTTTAAAAGGAAGAGGGAGGGGGAAGGCTTTGATTTTGTTGTTAGAGGGGTAGAACAGTAAATAGCCGGGGTTAGTGAGTGAGTGACTGGGAGTGTATGGGACTGTGTCAGATAGTGATTGAAAGGGGGAGAGGGGGGGAGAGAGAGAGGGACAGCGACCTTTCTCTGGAGGAGTAAGAAATCGATCTTTTGCAGATTGGTCCTCTACAAGTTGTATTTTGACAACTTAAAATCCTAAACTACTAGTTGCTGATTAAATAGCCATCAAAAGAAAACACTGATTAAATTACATGTATATATATAAATAAAAAGTAAAAGAAAAGCAAAAAGCGATTGATTTCTATACAAGTATATCAGGCAATAAATTATATATACATATAAAAAACTGGAACATGTTTACCATAGTGATTTTGCAACGAAAAGGTTTCCTAGATCCTAAGCAAAGACCATAAAGATGAATCTATATTTACAAGTATTCCAAAACACAGCGATGTGTACATGATACAGAATGCGGGAGAGTCGTGTAGTCAACTTGTCAAGAGAAATAAATAGTTTCTTCGGTTTTTCCAAAATATGAGGGCATCTCCTTGACTTTTCCAAAAGTCTTTGTGTTACACCCTAGAGGGGGTTGATTAGGGTCTTATGCTAATCTAATCCGATTTTATACCAATTAAAACTAATTAATAAATTATTCTTGCAAGATAGATATACAATATGTTACAAGCAAGAATAAGCAATATGAACAAAGAGCAATATCCTAGCAATGAGATATATAGTAAAATATATGCAATGATATATAAACTAACACAAGGGTGAAATAAACAATCTACAAATGTGATAGGGCAATTGACAATGGCGACAAGAATGTAATGAACACTAAGCACAAATGAAACGCCAAAGCAAACTCAAACACAAGCAAATGATCACGGAGTTCGGACCTTCCGTCCTACGTCTCCGCTCCCCACTCCCGGGGAGAAATCCACTATCACAACCGGGTTTTCTACGCTCATCCAAATAACGTTTACACCTCACAATGTCGGTTTTCAACGCTCACCGATCAACGTTCACAAACACTCACAATGTCGGTTTTCAACGTTTACCGATCAACGTCTACGCTCCACAACTCACAATAACAACAAATGATTTGTTCTCTAATACAAGGCGAGAACTCAATTAAAGCTCGCACTCAATTGTTACAACTCTCACCAACCCAAATATACTATGTATGAAAATACAATAAGCTCAATAGGTTATGTGTGAACAATGAGTGAAAATCAAATCAAATCAAACTAAACTCAAATATAAATACTAGATTAATGATAATCAAACAATACAAAATGTAAAGCTAGATAGAGTTTAAAAAACTTCTCCAATAAATGACAAGAGAGAGAGAGAGATGGATTGAAGCTCAAATATCAATGAATTGATCTCCACTTGCTCTTGTGGAATTCTTCACAAACTAAACCCTTAAACAAACTTAAAACCAAACTTAAAACAAACTTAAAGCCTTGTTAAACTCTTGTTTAAAAACTTCTTGGGTTGTATTGAAAGATGAGATCAATGGGGTATTTATACTCACTCAAAACTTCAGCAAAAGCCCAATCAAAATAACCAAAAAGCCCAAGAGAAAACAGCTCAGAAACTAGCCGTTGGAACCCAACGCTCAGTTCAGCGGTCGACCGCGAGCAACAAAAAGGCAAAACTGAGCTCTGGAAAACAGACGGTTGATCGTGGTGGTCGACCGCGAAATTCTCTGGACTGTATACGGTCGACCGCCATCATACTGAGTCTCTAGACTCAAGGGCGGTGATCATGGCGGTCGACCGCAAACAGATACATGAAAATGAACAAGTTTGAAATAGTTTTCTGATTTTGAAGCCCTATTTAAAAATATCAAATAAATTCCAAAAAATATAAAACTTTAGAAAATGATTGTAGACATAATAATACACATGCTTCAAAAACTAATAATTTTCTTTCACTTTTTATCTTATAGGTAAAATATACATACCAAGAGGTCCAGTTGAAAGAGAGTTGGTAAGTGTATAGGCAAAATATACAATTATTTTGTGATTATTATTTTATTATCATCCACTTTCTAATAATTTTCTTTCACTTTTTATCTTATAGGTACAAGAACTCGATGAGGTTATTATTGCACATGATGCATTAAGAATGACTACCGAGCCAGGGGCGATGAACGCATTCCTTCACATCATAAAGAAGATTCAGTCTGCTCTTAAGAGGACGCATCATGTGAAACGTGTGTACGTGAAGAGCGACTCATAGGGTACGAGCGTCGACGAGTTTGAGGACACACGGGAGCAGGATTAAGTCATGCACATGATGAAGCTGAAGGCTCACAACAAGCTTAAGTTGGATGTTCACAGCAAGTTCAAGTTGACGAGGATGTCATGTGCTCCCAAGTTCACACATAACCAGACGTTGGAGGGAGAAGAGGGAGAGGGAGAGGGAGAAGAAATGGAGTTGTAAATATTTGTTAAATTTCGATATACTTGATAGGATGTTTATGTTTGAAATTGAATGTTATGTTTGAATTGTTACGTTTGAATGTTACGTATCCGATTGATTATGGATTTTTAGTAAGTGAAATGAATGTTACGTTTGAAATTGATTATGGATTGGTATGTGTTTATTTATGTTTGCGACTGTATTGTGGATTAATAAATGTGTACCAAGAGTTGGTGGATTGATATGTATTAGCAGGAGTGAGATTTTTCAGCTGAGTGTGGGCTGGAGGATCTGCCAAATGGTCGGGGTTGGGAACCCCAACCCCGACCATTTCGTGCACGTTGTGTACAAAATGATTGGGGTTCCCAACCCCGACCATTTCTAGCGTAGGCTAAAGTCTCTGCCAAATGGTGGAGGTTAGGAACCCCGACCATTCGAATTAGGCATTTCAAAATGGTCAGGGTTCCCAACTTCGATCAATTTAAATACGTGTCAAATTAGTCGGGGTTTCAAACCCCGACTAATTAGGTTGCCAAATTGTTAGCGAGGTCTAAAATAGTCGGGGTTGTCAACCCCGACTAATTAGGATCGCGTTTAAAAAAAATCGACCCACTTTCTTGCCACTATGCTCACGTTGCGAGAAAGTGGGTCAATTTTCATAATTAAGTTTGAAGTGGGTTGAATTTGGGGAATAAAATTAGGAATGGGTTTAATTTGAAATTTTCTTCTTTAAGTGAAATACAAGGAAAACTTTGGGTATTTAAATGTCATTTATCCTACATATATTGTATAAGCATTATTTGAAAAAATTCTCCCTAAAGGGTTGCGACAAAATTGTTAGACTTATTCAAAATGAAATAAATAAATAAATAAATAAACTTGCAAAAGTAACATTTCCGATATCTCCTTAAAATTTGCATGATTTTCAGAAAAATCTAAGGTTTCAATTTCTTGTCAAATAATAATAATATTTCAATATAACAATGATATATGTTATATAGTAGTGCATATGCTTGTCATGACCTACGATAAATAATATTAGCTTCGACATCCAATTAATTTTATAAAAATTAAAAGAGATGAGGTAAATTAGTGCTTTTCTACCTTATTAAGGGGAGTCTCTTATCAAGCAATACGCAGGAGACTTCTTTCTTCTTCTTCTCTTTTTTTCTTTTTTTTAAACCCATTAACTTATACCAAACTAGTGTAGAATTTTCTCAAAGAATCAAATATCATATGTGATCATCTTTCTACAATCTTTCTCCCTACAAAAAGCTCACGCAAATAATTATCTAACTGTTTTTCTTAAGTAAATAACCTTAGTAATTGTTAGACAAATTATGCTGAATGGTAGTATTCAAGAAAAGCTACATGATGAACCAAGCGACCAAATATAGAAGTAGGTGGGCCCCGTAAAGCCCACAACCAATGGTGGACGAAAGTAGCCACCAGCCCGGGCAATTTTTTCAAATGAAAAAAAGTAGAGAAACTAGGCCCAAAAAGTGCAGAAAAAGGAAGGAGAGAGCGGCGAGGGTCTCCATCTAAATTTCCCCTCCTCAAATACGCACTGATTGCGTTCACTTCTTGGTTCATTTTCCAGAATAACAGAGCACAAGCCAAGCGTGACGTGTCAATCCACTCTCCTGTACGCAACACTTTATGCATATATATGATTGACACTATTAGAAACAAAACAAAATGTAATTGACGCGATTAGAAAAAAAAACAAATTGTAATTAGAAGGTTTTGTTGGGATACCATAGTGTATTTTTTATTGTGTTTTTCTTAAAAAATAACGTGGTGTTATTTTTTACTACTAAAATGTTTTTAAAACATCATAGCAAATGTATGTTTAGGCCTGTCCATCCGGGCCGCTTCGGTCCGATCCGGCCCGGAAATCCGGGCCCGGTCCCGACCGGGCCGGTTTCTGAGCCGGCCCTGTTTATTTTTTTAATTTTTTATCAAAATTTTTAAATTTTATTTAACTTTTAAATTATAAAAAAAGGTAAAAAAATTAATAAAAAACAATAAATTTATTAATCACCTAAAATGACATAAATTACAAATAAAAAATTATAAAAATAAATTCTTTATTAATAATTAATAAATTATTTACAAATTACAAGTATAAATTTATTTTGGAATTCATCGCATCACAATAGATAAGTACATCCCAACTAGGTTTTTTAAATTTTTTTTCTTTTTTTTGATAAAAAATGCTAAAAATTAGTTTAATATTATTATATTTTATATAATTTTGTATTAGTATATACTTATAAATTATTATGTAACTATATATTATAATATATGTAAATATATTGTATATATTTATAAGTTATAACTTGAGAGAGAGAGAGAGAGAATCGCATAAGTAGTCGTTGCCCGTTGGGCCAATGGGGAAGAAATAACCGTTGTAATATACTATACTTATATATACTTATCTACTAAGAGAGAGAGAGAGAGTATACACACACACACATATTATACATATATAAGAGAGAGTATACTTATATATACATATATACTAAGAGAGAGAGAGTAAATTAGTATATATATATACACAATACTAAGAGAGAGTATATATATACATACACATATGACATATTATACATATATAGAAATATATTATATAAGAGAGAGTATACATATATAAGAGAGAGTATACTTATATATACATATATACTAAGAGAGAGAGTATATATATTTATACATACATACATTATACATATATAAGAGAGAGTATTCTTATATATACTTATATAAGAGAAAGTATACTTATATATACTTATACATATATATACTTATATAAGAGAGAGTATACTTATATATACTTATATACTAAGAGAGAGTATATATATACACACATATCACATATTATACATATATAAAAATATATTATATATACATAAATTATATATATATACATATATTATACATATATAAAAATGTATTATATATACATATATTATACATATTATATATATTTATATATACATATATTATACATATATAATATAATACATATAAAAAAATAAAAAAAATCAATTCAGCTAAACCCTTATATCAACTTAAAAACCCAACTTAAAACAACTTAAAGGCCTTGTTAAACTCTTTGTTTAAAAACGTTCTTGGTGTTGTATTGAAAGATGAGATCAATGGGGTATTTATACTCACTCAAAAACTTCAGCAAAAGCCCAATCAAAATAACCAAAAAGCCCAAGAGAAAACAGCTCAGAAACTAGCCGTTGGAACCCAACGCCTCAGTTTCAGCGGTCGACCGCGAGCAACAAAAAGGCAAAACTGAAGCGCTCTGGAACAGACGGTGATCGTGGTGGTCGACCGCCGGAAATTTCTCTGGACTGTATACGGTCGACCGCGAGCCTCTAAAAATCATACTGAGTCTCTAGACTCAAGGGCGGTGATCATGGCGGTCGACCGCAAACAGATACATGAAATGAACAAGTTTGAAATAGTTTTCTGCAGTTTGAAGCCCTATTTAAAAATATCAAATAAATTCCAAAAAATATAAAACTTTAGAAAATGATTGTAGACATAATAATACACATGCTTCAAAAACTAATAATTTTCTTTCACTTTTTATCTTATAGGTAAAATATACATACAAGAGGTCCAGTTGAAAAGAGGTTGGTAAGTGTATAGGCAAAATATACAATTATTTTGTGATTATTTATTTTATTATCCATCCACTTTCTAATAATTTTCTTTCACTTTTATCTTATAGGTACAAGAACTCGATGAGGTTATTATTGCACATGAATGCATTAAGAATGACTACCGAGCAGGGCGCATGAACGCATTCCCTTCACATCATAAGAAGATTCAGTCTGCTCTTAAGAGGACGCATCATGTGAAACGTGTGTACGTGAAGAGCGACTCATAGGGTACGAGCGTCGACGAGTTTGAGGCACACACGGCGAGGCAGGATTAAGTCATGCACATGATGAAGCTGAAGGCTCACAACAAGCTTAAGTTGGATGTTCACAGCAAGTTCAAGTTGACGAGGATGTCATGTGCTCCCAAGTTCACACATAACCAGACGTTGAGATCATTTGAGCTCATATTGAAAGTGAAGGGAGGGGAGGGGGAGGGGGGGGGGAGGAGAGAAGAGGAGAGGGAGAGGTCGAGAAGAAATGGAGTTGTAAATATTTGTTAAATTTCGATATACTTGATAGGATGTTTATGTTTTGAAATTGAATGTTATGTTTGAATTGTTACGTTTTGAATGTTACGTATCCGATTTGATTATGGATTTTTAGTAAGTGAAATGAATGTTACGTTTGAAATTGATTATGGATTGGTATGTGTTTATTTTATGTTTGCGACTGTATTGTGGATTAATAAATGTGTACAAGAGTTGGTGGATTGATATGTATTAGCAGGAGTGAGATTTTTACGCTGAGTGTGGGCTGGAGGATCTGCCAAATGGTCGGGGTTGGGAACCCCAACCCCGACCATTTCGTGCACGTTGTGTACAAAATGATTGGGGTTCCCAACCCCGACCATTTCTAGCGTAGGCTAAAGTCTCTGCCAAATGGTGGAGCGTTAGGAACCCGACCATTTCGAATTAGCGCATTTCAAAATGGTCAGGGTTCCCAACTTCGATCATTTAAATACGTGTCAAAATTAGTCGGCGTTTCAAACCCGACTAATTAGGTTGCAATTGTTAGCAGAGGTTCTAAAAAATAAAGTCGCGCGGGGGATAATGCAGTATTTATATTAATATATATGTTTTATTTATTATTTTAATCATATTATTATATATAATATATTATAAATATATTAAATATTGTATTTAATATGTAATTGTATAGTTATATAAGATATTTTTAAATTTTAATATATTTTTATTTTAATTTACTAAAATATTACTAATATACTAGATTATCTATAATATAATATAATATAATACAATATAACATAATATAATATTATTGTATTGTAGAAATTGTTAAGTGTAAACTACTTTTGAAAGGATGACACGTGTCTCAATTAGACAACTTAAACATTATGACACCAACCCAACTCGGGTCTCATTAGGGCGTCCATTTGCGCCGCTGGGTGTCAGGGCCGATGCCGGGTTTGCCCAGAAACTACGGCGCCAGACCGGGTTCCGGGCCAGGGGTACGGGCCGCCTCGACGGTGCCCACCCGGCCTTAAAAACAGACGGCGCGATATGTCTGGGCCGGCCGGCCTGGTGCCTGGCCTAGCCGCAACAGTCACATAATGTGACCGTTGCTGGCAAATGTCAGGTTCGGCCTGGTCGGGCCCTGGCCACAACGATCACTTTTGTGACCGTTGTGGCCGGCCGCCCGACCATACCATAACGATCATTTTGGCTGTTTTGACCGTTTTGTCCCTAAAAACGATAAAAACAGTTAAAAATGAGGGTATTTTGGTTATTTGTCTAGGGGGCTACCTCTATAAATAGAGGTGGTTTTTATTTATTTTCCTCATTCAAAATCCATCTACTTCTCTCTAATACTCTCTTATACACTCTTATACTCTCTAATAATCGCTTTAGTTCTCTAATTCTTCACTAAAATGGCTTCTGGATCTGATTATGAAGAGCACAACCCAACTCTCGAAATGAGTCCTCCTACTACAGCTACTCCTATCGATCCTACCGATGTTGATCCCGAATCTGGTGGCGACGATTCTACACCAAGAGCTCCTAAAAGGCCGAGATCTGATGTGTGAAATTTTTTCAAGAAGATAGACGTCATCAAGGATGAACACGGTAAGATCTTCACTCAGAAGACTATGAAAGTACCCTAATACCACTAGGAAGGAACCCTAGAGGGGGGGTGGGGGGTGGGGGGGTGAATATGGTTTATGCTAATCTAATCCGATTTATGTCAATTTAAAACTAATTAACAAGTTATCCTAGCAAATTAGATATGCAACACTTAATATGCAAGGATATGAAACTAAGGGTGATATAAACACAAAGCAATATAAACAAAATAGTGGATAATATAAACAATGAGCAATTGACAAGGGCGATATAAGATGAACACAAAAATAAGCGCGCCAATGGAAACTCAAACAAGCGATATGATCACGGAGTTCGGTCCCCATGACCTACATCTCCGCTCCTCACCTCAAGGAGATCTCCACTATCACACCGGGTTTTCAATGATCACCCGAAAACGTTTACACCATACAATATCGGTTTTCAACGCTCACTGATCAACGTTCACAATCTCACAATGTAACTACACTAACTACCACCTCAAGTGTTGGTCTCTAGCCCGTGTCTCCCTCAAGTGTTAGGAATTACAACCTCTCTCTAGGCATTATCACCTACTCCACTCCTCTTGGGACGACCCCGTCTCTCACCACACACTCCTCTTGGTGTACTAGTGTAATACAAAGTGAATCCTCACAATTAGGCTCAATACAAATAAATTGTTCTCTACAATGGATGAGAACACAATGTAAGCTCTACTCTAAGTCACACAATCTCACAACCCAATTATACAATGTATGCAAATACAATAAACTCAATGGTTGTGTGTGTACAAAGAGATAAATAAAATCAACTAAACTCAATATAAACACTAGCTTAATAAATTGATAATCAAACAATAGAAGATGTAAAGCTAGATTGAGTTTAGAAAACTTCTCCAATAAATGACAAGAGTGAGAGAGAGATGATTTGAAGCTCAAACACCAAATGATGATCTCTTCTAGCTCTTGTGAAAAATTTTTCACAAAAAAACTCTTGAAACAAACACTAAACAAACTCAAACACCCTTTAAACTTGTTTAAAAACTTTCTTGATTACCTCAGAATGTTAGAGGTCAAGGGGTATATATAGGCTAGTGAAACAACCTGTCACGTCCCGTTTCCTAAAGTACCCGGGAATCGGAACGTGAACAAGTCCACGACGTATTAGATTGAGAAGAATATACATTATCATTTTTTTCTTTCTTTCTTTTCTTCTCAATCCAATATGCTAAGCATCTGGAAATAAATACAATACAAAGTCACAGGTCCCCGATCACAATCAACAAGAATATAATAGACAACACAGAATAAAAATATCATATCATAAATGAATATCATCTAAGACATAATAATACGGGTCAAACATGCCCTTATACAAAACTATCTGAATGAAATACTAGAGAATATAAAATACAATGATCAGGCAGAAAAGAAATGCTATGAAAGTAAACTAAGATCATCGAACAACTAGAGGAAATAACTAAACTTCGGCTTCTTCCGCTCGATCTGCAAGGCACTCTTGTTGAGAATCCTCTGGCTCCTGGTGATCTCCTAGCTGGACCTGTTCTTCCTCTAAGTCTGACATACACCAGAGAAAACAGGTGTACGTCAGCGTGCATGGCACACGACAAGATCCCACAAAAGAAAAGAACAAACGAAAACCCAAGCGGAAAACAATAGAACAGAAATGACAAGGAAACATGCAACTGAAAATCCAACAAAATCAATATGCAAAATCACTACTAAAACATGATAGACATAAAGCATCCAAAATCGATCAGGTAACGAGATCATGCAGCTAGCGATCAGACTAATTATCCAAGTAATAGGGGCATACACTAGATGGAATTAATACCTAAAAATCTACAACATGAGACTAGTACGTCGAGCGAAATAATCCAAACAAGGAAACCTTCATGTATATACCATATGTCTCAAATTGTAGATAATTAAATATTAACCTCGATCTATGTATGAAAAGAAATACAACTAACCTACATCTCACAAGAATCCATAATAACCTTATATAAGAATGTCATGTAACTAGCCATCCTAAAAACTCATTAGTCCACATCTCACATAGAGTCAACGTTCATATTACCGGATAACTGACTATTCACAAATCCTCTACGTGCACCCAATACGCCGCTACACTGGATCGGTCAGAGGGCTACACGCAATCCGATTTTAACCTGGTTCGAACTCAAGCTAAACTCAGGTGAATATCAAATTCACAGACCAAAGTGACTACACTGGCTTCACTTTGACCCAACAAACTAACCCCAAGCTACACTAGATCATGGGGTAAGCCTGGAAGATACATCAACAGCTATATCCGATCACATGAACATGGACTTCCCCATCCCACTCTTCTCGTTTTCTAAGTCAACCATAATCCTCATTGAAACTCGGGTTCACCACCTAAACTCAATCAACACACCCACACATGTCACTAAGTCTGTTCATGACGCACGAGGCCACTAAGTCATGAACTATTAAGGGTTCTCACAACAACCAAAGACAATAAAAGTAGACATGTCAAATATATTAAAATAATTATAAAACATGAAATGTGATCATAAACAGTAAAAACATACATGTAGTCCGGTTTCATCAATATCTTGTTATCCAGCCCTCTAAACTATTCATACAAAATCATAAATTACTTAAAATCCAAAATAGATAATTATTTTGCAAATAAATTCCTTTAGATCATTATAATTATAAAAATAATTCTTTTTCCAAAATAATTTCTTTTAAAATATTATAATTTTTCTAAATGATTCGTTCTCAAATAAATTCTTTTTAATTAATATAATTATCCAAAAAATAATTCTACTATCGAAATAAAATTTTTTAATTCATAATAATTATTCTAAAATAATCTTTTCTCAAAATAGTTTAACAATTTAAATAATTTGTTTTTTTAAATAAATTATTTTAAATTATCTATTTGATAATTATTCAAAACCAACTCTTTTCCTAACAAATCCTTTTTTTCTCATCATAATAATTCTAAAAACAGCTTAAAATAACCATTTTTACACAAAATAATTTTCCTTTAAATTACTTATCATAACATCATGCACAAATATTTATAGCAAAGCTTAATATTAGCAAATAATTAATAACAGACATAAAATTGTAATAAGTGACAAGATGAGCAACGAAATCTTGTACATAATTACTTTGCGACAGTTATAATATTGAAATAAAAACAACATGGAATAGGGATCTTGCCTCGGGTATCGAACAAGTGGACTACGAATCCAAAGGCGTTATTGGCCGATCGAGGCAACACGATCGTCAGTGGTGGTCGACATCGACGGTGAACGAGGGTAGGCATCGAGCTCAGGCAACGAGGGTGCGGACAGCGGTTGTGGGAGGATTGCGGTCGACTGCGGAGTTCGTGGGATGGTTTAGGAGGCGTAGGCGAGGTAGCTCGTGGCTGAGGTGGCGTGGAGGCTAAAGGGATGGTGATGGTCAGCGAGGAGGTGGCGGTCGAGGTGGTACATGCGATGGCGGCCTGGCGGCGGCCTGCCTGTGCGGCGACTAGGTGTTGAGGTTGCCAGCAGCGAGCGGGAGATGAATGGGTAGGCGCTGCTAGGCGAGCGGTTGTAAGGGGAGGCACGCGGCTTTGGAAGCGGTGGTCCTGGAGGAGAGTTGGGAGGCGGCGTCTCGCGCATGTCGCTGGTGAGCCTGGTGGGGATGTCTGGTCAGCCGCGTTGGTCAGAGCTGAAATAGTGGGAGGTGCGTTTGCGCCTGATTCGGCGTTATTCCCTGTGAATGAGAGGGAGAGAGCAGATGCAGTTGGGTTTAAGTGTTTATGGGAAGAAGAGGAGGAGAGACAGAAGAGATGATGTTGCGGCGGGCTGCGGTGAAACGCCACAGGAGAAAGGCGTTTGTAGTTAATATATTATATATATATATATATTAATATATATATATTATGATATATATATATATATATATATATATTATATATATATATTATGATATTTTTTTTTTTTTTTTTTTTTTTTATACTATATATAATATATATATATATTAGGGTTAGAGTTAGGGTTTAAAACAAAAATAATTAAAATAAATAATTACGGGTACTTAAAAATTAAACTAATTACAGAATAATTATATACAAATAAAAACGTACATATTGTACTAATATAACAGTCGATACGAAATAGTCGAAATATACACATATTGTACAATTAAACAAGAATAATTAATAATAAAAATATATTTGCTTACATTTAAAATCAAATAATTATGGAATAATTATATACACAGTAAAATATACCAGTTGTACTAATACGACAGATAATATGTAACAGTAAAAATAATACAACAAATTATACAAATAATACGTAATTTAATAATAAAACGTATTATATGAAAATATACATAATAATAATAGTAATAATGCCACGTATTATTCAAAATAATACATAATAGTATCGGTAACACAACGGATAAATTTCAGAAATTTTTACTATACTAAATAAATTTATAAATATTTAAATCATTTAAATAAAAATAAAACTTAGACTTTAAATTATAGAAAGTTGTAGAAATTTGAGAAAAATATAAATACTCTTTTAAAAAATCATAATTAAATATTTTAAATACTAATTTTTTTTTAACTAGCATCAAAATTCATGGTTCTTACACAACTCCAAAAACTAAGAGAAAACATCACAAAAAGATAAAATAACGGAAACTAAAATTTTTAGAAAACTAGTCGTTATGATGCCATCAGTCGACTGACGGGTTTCATCAGTTGACTGATGAGCTGACTGTTGTAGGTATTTACCAGCTCATCAGTCGACTGACGACCTTATCAGTCGACTGATGACCTCATCAGTCGACTGGTCAGTCGACCAAAATAAAATAGAAAATTTTTGTTATTCTAGATAATTTCTTCACTCGACACATCAATCGACTGATGTCATCAGTCGATTGACTAGTCGACTGATAACAGGTTATCAGCCTATTTTGAAACAGAAATCTAATTTTTAAACTGTCTTTAAAAATAGCAAATAAAATTAGAAAAATATAAAACTTTGGAAAATGATTGTAGACATGATAATATATATGCTACAAAAACTAGTTTTCAAAAAACGCCTCCCAAAAGAGATACTCTTCATTTTACAAAATAGTCCAAAACATGTATATGAAAAACACTTGTTTTTGACATTGGACATAAACCATGTTTTGAAACTATATAAACTGATTTTATAGACTTAATAAAAGATGTATGTTATGATTGTTAAGTCTTTAAACTAATAAAACAATGTTTTTACAAAAACACCTGTAAAACCAAAATGTGTATATATATATATCTATATATATGTATAAAAACCAAAACGTGTATGTGTGTGTATGATTTGAGCTTAAAGTACTTAATACACATAATATAAAACCAAAACTAAATATACCTAAGCTTGTGATCTTCAACGAAGCTCTATCTTGGTAAACGTACGGATGAAGCTTGAACTTGGATCTTTAACTTGAATTGCATAGCTTCATACCATAACTCCGCCAACCTCCATTGGATATGATCATTGAGGCTCGATTCCATCCATCCTCCAACATATTGTTTGCCTAGAATAAATACAAAACACAAACACTAGATAAACAATATTAGTTGTAAATTATTTGTTAATCATCATCAAAACAAAAAGGACCCAACAGACTAAGTGTGCGTTGTGCGGCAAGATTTACTAAGCTCATCATAAGAGCGGCACCAACCACCTCAAATGCTATTTAGATAAACATAACAAAGGTCAGACACCTCAAGGTAATATCTGATAATCTATGATCTCTCAATCCTCATCTTCTGGTAGTCTCGGTAGTTGGAATTATGATGCAGCCTATGCCAGGAAATACGTTATTAGGTTTATCATTCTTAAAAATCTTCCTTTTAAATTAGTATAAGATGATGAATTTGAAGGTTTATATACAGATGGTTTTTACCCCGTATTTAAAAAAATTCTCGCCAAACTTGTCAACTTGATATTTTAAAAAATTATCAGGAGGAATAAGGAAAAATAATTTCTTATTTTTAAAGTTTAAATTGTAAATTTTCTTTAACTTTTGATATTTAGACATCTAAAGTACAAATTGGTTTTATGTATTACATCACACTGGATTGATAAAAATTAGCAAATGTTTAAAAGAGTTATTTCCTTTATTATAATTGAAGAGTCACATACTGGTATTAATGTTACAAATGTAATAATTGAAGAACTTTTGAAATTAGATATTTCAGAAAGAATATTTTCTCTTTTCACTAGATAATGCAAGTAATAATAATGTAGTTGTTGATTTTACCAAACAATCTTTGTCATTATCATGTCATGGTGATCTTTTTTATATTAGATATATCTGTCATATTTTAAATTTAATTGTGCAAAGTGTATTTACTAAAATTAAACCCATGATAGAAAAGGTTAGGACGATAACTTATATGCACAATATTTCTGAACAAAGAATTAGAAGATGGAAATAATTTTGTAAAAAAATATAAAACCCAGACTGATTCCAAAAGATGTTGTCCATAATCGGAATTTTACCTATGCAATATTAAGTGTAACAATAAAATATAAAGAAATTATAAATAAATTTATTGCTTTTTATGCTTCTAGTTCTAGCTCTGTAGCATGTATGGAATTACTAAAGATGAATAGACAATTATAAGTCATTTAAAAGAGATGCTATAAGTTTTATATGATGTTACAATGTTATTATCTGGATGTTATTATCCAATAATTACTTTAGCTGCTTTACAAATTTTAAATATTCAAAAAAATAATAATAAATATTGTATCGATGATTACTTTGGAAGTATGATTTTTCAAATAGAAAGTAAATTTAATAAGTATTTTTGTCCTATTCCTATTATTTTTAGTTTGGGGGTCCTTATTGATCCGCAATTCAAGGATATTGGTCTTCGAAGTTTGTTACATTCTTTGTATGGTGGACATATAATAGATACTAATGATGGTAGCACCATTACTGTTACTATGCATTATAATGCTATTAAAAAATATTTTCAAAGCTTATATGATGATTACGCAGCTAAATATAGTGTAGGTACACAACAATCTACAGGTTCGGCTTCTTCGAGCTCAAGTCGGGGTAAAAGTATAAGTTTTGATAGGTATGTATTGGTAGCTGAGCTGACTGGTAGATCTGGACTTGGATCATCATTGGAGGTTTCTAAAATTGATCAATATTTAATTGCTTCTTTAATTAAATATCAAAATAATAATTTAGATATTTTACAATGGTGGAGAGTATATGGAACAGTTTCATATCTATACTTTCCATTATGGTTCATGAGTTACTAATAGTGCAGGTTTCGACGGTAGCTTCGGAATTTGTCTTCAACACAGCATGACGTTTGATCGACGACCACATGACATCATTAGATCCATATACTGTACAGGCGGTGATGTGCTTACAAGATTGGTGGATGTACAAGAAGAGAACATAAGGCATCGATCAGTTAGCCGATATTGAAGATAAATTTAAAGAGTTGGGACTAGTAGATAGATATAAAGAGTAACAATATTCATCAAATTGTAATTTTAATTTTTTTAGTTGAAAATTTGTAATGAATTATTTTAAAAATAGTTACAAATGATAGTGATATAGGTGAGTAGGTGTCAACCTAGTTGGGATGTACTCATCTATTATGATGCAACGAATTCCAAATAAATTTATTCTTGAAAAGGATTTACTGATTATTAATAAAGAAGTTATTTTTATCATCATTTTTAAAGTTTTTTGTATTTGTAATATATGCAATTTCAAGTGATTATTAATATTATTCTTTTTTATTAAAATTTTGTGCAGTCCTTTTATGTATTATTTTAATTTTAAAGAGATTTTTTTTTGAAAAACAAAAAAAAACTGGGTTGGCCCAGACCCGGGCCCATGTCTGGGCTTCGGTTTTGCTCGGCCCGAGCACGGATTTCCGGGCCAGCCCGGATGGACACCCCTAGGTCTCATGAATACTGGTTCCCCTCCTTAAAGCACTTGGAAACCCAAGACGAAAGGCTTCCTAACCCGGGCTTTCCCTCAAAACCCCGAGATGAAAGGTATCCTCACTCGAACTCTCTCGAAGGACCGAGACAAACGACATCTCCACTCAGACCCAACAATGCATCTTGAACTACTGGGGAACCTACTTGCTTCGTCTTCCCCAGCGACGTCAGCTAGTCACCATCATATTATGTGCATAGTCAGAGCCATCATTAATCCCTCACCAAAGTCATAATGACTCATCGGACCATGCCAGCAACTTTACTATTTTGTTCTGTCATATTAAACGCAAGGATGACTCGGACCAACCACTACTGATGCATGTAAAATGTTGGCTGACTAACCAACTGCATGGACCCGGCCGAAGTTACCCGAATATCCTTTTTAGCTCACTATAAATATGCAGAATGTCTTATGCATGAAGGTACACTATTCTCTACCATAGAAAACCCAAAAAAGCTATTTCTTTCAAATACTCCCACCCCTTGAGATCATGATTAACTTGCTTGTCAGAGGGACTATTGGAGAACCTAACTCCGACCCTTTAACGTTCCATATTTGTACATGAATCTTCTTTTGCTCGAAGTGATAAGCTATAAAAGAATATTGATGAACCCTAAGCTCCTCTAAATCCACCCTAACCCTCGTAATTAAGTTTATGAATAAATACTTTCTCACCCACCGTGGAGCCTCTTTTTCTTCTTTAAGGAAGATGGGTGATTCCAATCGACTAGATTGATCGTCACTTCCCCATCCTAGAGAGGCAGCCAACACATGCTATGTTACTCAGGCCCAATTAGATTAGTTCGCGTAGAAAATTGCTCATTCCTTTCAGCAACAACTTGCTGCTTTCACAAATGAACTTCTTAGCTGGATTCCTCCTTCTCATCCTCCTCCACCATCTCTCACCCTTCTCTAAGGAGATAACCTTTAGCAAGAAATGCCAGAAGGGCGAACTGAAGATATCACTCCCCAGCACCTCGATAGCAAACTCATTTCGCCACTCATCCATGGCAATGATATCACTACATTAAGGCAAACAAGGAAAGTTTGAGTCTTGGCCTTGAAAATGGCTGTTGGATGATGTGTGCAGCACCAGATACCCTCATGCCGCTCCAGGCCTAATAAACAGAATGGATCCATCCACCATCAACTTTGTATCTGGTTATGATCTAACCTTCAACACTATTGCCGATGTTATTGAAGGAAATACTTCTCTCGACGACTAGATCATGAATTCTCCATGCCTTAAGTTCAAGATGACCCACATCAAAAAATACAAGGGCAAAGGAGATCTAGCTGAGCATGCGCAAAATTTTTATGATTTAATACACATGCTGTAAATAAGCGGCCCAATCATCTGTAGAGCCTTCCTAATCACCCTATTGGGCAGTGTGAAGATGTGGTGGAACTCGCTAGACAAGAAGTCAAATCAAAGCTTTGAGCAGCTCAACCAAAACTTTGTCACCACTTTTTGGCTGACACAAAGCAAAAGGCTCCTTTCTCCATCTTGTTGCACATAAAGCAGAGGCCCGGTGAGAACCTATGATATTATTTCAAAATATTTTAGGCCAAAAAGCTAGAGGTCGAAGACCTTGGAAATATGTCTCCATGGTCGCAATAATTGTTGGGCTATAAGATGAAAAGCTGTTCAACTCTCTCATCATGAATCATGTGACTGATTTTGACTAACTGATAGCTAGAGCTTGATCACACATGGACGTTGAAGAGAGTCGAGCCAGCAAGAAGGCAACATGACTAGAGGTAGCTAAAGTAAGGTCCTCTTAGGGGAAGAAGGTTGAAGATGATCCCTCCAAGGTGGCGTTAGACCTAGTCGGGTTGATAGGAGAGATTAGAAGAAAGAGGCAACAAAGAAACTAACACTCACCACAATCAATGCCTTTATCTCACAAGTGTTGTATTTGATTTAGAAGGAGGGATACCTCACCACTCCTCCCCCTTGCATGACTCAAACCCTCAATCTAGACACCTCAAATAATACTACTAATATCACCAGGATCATGACCATCATAATAATAATTGTAGGATTCACCAACGAGACATTAAGGACATGATACAAATGGGATTACTGAAGAAGTTCATCTCCCATCAGGACTAAAGGGAGCCAGCCTCAGAAAGGCCAGAGAGGAAAAGATCCAGGTCGAGATCGCCCTATCGCCTAAACTAGCAAGTCAAACAACCTAGAGAAGCAGGCAACCGAAGCACCATCAACAACATCAGTGGTGGCCCAACAGTCGGGGGATGTCCAACAATCCTCAGAAGAAGTATGCTCGATGAGCATTAGAAATCAATGTGTGTGACAAGAAGCCCAAGACCAATCAGCCTATTTCCTTCAGCAATGCTGATCTGTAAGCATGAAGACACACCACAATGACTCCATCATTATATCGTCAGAGATTAATGGCTTTCAAGTCAAAAATATCTTGATAGATACAGGATGCTCTACTGATATTCTGTTTATGGAGGTGTTCAATTAGATGGGAATCAACAAGTCTGATTTGTGACCTTCCCAGAGCACCCAAATCTTGGATCCTTGGATGTTAGTACTCTTGGTATCCTTAGGTACTTACATCAACCCATAATAATAAATATTATCTCTAATCCTACAATGTGTGGAAGTATGACCATGTTTTATGCAATATATGCAAATAAAATCTTTCTTGTAGGTAGGGGCATGAGATCTATAATACCATGTTCTTCTAAAGTGATGATGATTATGACTAGTAGAAGCATGATTGGTTCTTAACATTTCATTTTTATTTTTTTATTTTTCAATTTGAGATCTTAATTGTTTATTTTCAAAATCAAGATCCCCAATTATCTTATCTTTTAAGGTAATGGCATCATTTAGTGAGGATTGAAGTTGCTCAAATTTTGAGCTACATGAATTATGCAACTTCTTGAAAGAAGAATGTTCTTTTCTTAATTTGTTAAATTCAAACTTTAGTTCTTCTAGAGTGAAATGATTCACCATCGGTATTGGATTGTACCTCATATACATGAGCCATGAATCATATGTTTAGATCATGAAAAGCAATATTGGAGGCTTCTTCGTCACTATCTGAATCACTTGGTTCGGAATCCTCCCATTCCACATACATCACCTTCTTCTTCTTGTACTTCATGTATTTATCTTTTATCTAGGGGCAATCCTTTGCTATATGACCCGATTCATTACACTCAAAGCATTTACCTACACGAGAGGGTAATTTGTTAAAACAATTTTTAAAATTTTTATTCATTTTTATCAATATTGATATTCTCCTAGATAGGTGAGCCACTTCTCTAGAGATATCAATCTCACATTCTGAGGAGGAGGAGTCATTATTAATTGCTCTTTTGATTGCAATAGTCTTCATCTTTCGAGAAGGCTCTTCATTTGTTCGTTGGGGTTCTACCTTTTTATCCTTGATCTTTTTCTCATGAATTTTGAGTTTGCTAATGAGGCCATCAAGTGTAAGCGTCATCAGATCATTAGCTTCCTCAATAGCCATAGCTTTGGGCTCTCATGTCCTACGTTATAGAGCGAAGGATTTTGTAGTTCTTCTCTTGATTCTCTAATACCTTGTCAAGGCCATGTAATTCACTAACAATATTAGTAAATTGACAAAACATGACATCAATTGACTCATTTGGAAGCATCTTAAATAACTCATATTCATGTATGAGGCTACTAATTTGCTAATTGTTGATGAAGCTCCTCTTGAATATATGAATACAAGTCTTCAGTCTGATATTTGCTAATTGTTGATGAAGTTCCTCTTGAATATATATTACACTTGAAGGCTCTTCTTCATCAACTTGCCTCTATCTCCTTGGATATCGTCGTTACGGTGCAAATATCATCCATCCTCTAATCATGGTACTAAATTGCTTGATAAAATACATCCTGCGTTATATTGCTCAACAAGCAATTAGTACCTATAATGGAGTTTGTAAATCATCATGAAAATAAGAGTCCTAACAATCGTCCACTTTTTGATGATGAAATCATTATAAAGGAGCAAGAATAAAATAAAGTTTCTACTTATAGATAGTTGCTCTCCCTAACTATAAGACTCTCTCACTATCTATGTGCACAAAGGAGATGAGATATTTCTCCTCCTTTGTCAACATAAAAATAGGGTAAAAAAAATTGATATACATGTTGTAAAACCTACAAGATACTTCTCTAAGTGTTGGCTTACCCATGTCATATTCCTCAAGTGTTTGGATTTACTGATAATCATATTTTATTACAATTTTATACCCTCGTTATCTATTTTTAATGAATAAATATACCACTAATAATTGTTTTTATCTTTAATTACAGGTTAATGAAGAATAAAGCCCAAGATCTCTTTTCTTAACAAAAACCCATGAATTAAATGAAGAACACAAGCAAGAGCCAAAAAGCCCAAGCCCAGAATCAAGCCGAGTAGCCTGTAGAAGCCGGAGAAAATAAAAAAATCAAATATGAAAAAAATGTATTCAAGATAGTTAGTCGTAAAGAAACGACAATATCTCTTAATCTGGAAGTCAAAATTTAACATATAATATATAAAAATCACCTATCTTGACGAGACGAAGCCATCCGTGAAGGCAAAAATTTGATAGGACATCGATGCTAGCATTGATGCGTGCATCGATATTGGCATCAATATTACCGAATCAGTTACAAATCAATGGCTGTTTTTTAATAGTTTTGGATAAGGATTCAATTTAAGGGCTCTCATTCATTGATGTTTACTATAAATAGGGGTAGTGAGTAAGGAGTTAGGGGTGTGAAAAATTTTGTATCTCTATTTGAAGAGGAGGATTACTCTTAATTGAGAAGACATTCCAAATTTGTAACTCTTTGTTATAATTAAAAAAATAATTTTTTTTCACCACTTTAGATTTTTCTTCTCTTTGTTGGATGATGAAGATGGAGATGAAGATTAATTTGGAGGTTTGTTTTTCTTATTTTCTCTTTTATTTCTCTTTTATTTTTTATTAGTTTAGATTTATTTACATGCTTGTAGTTAGATTTTATTTTCTTGTTTAAATAGCCAAGAGGCTAGAACTCTCTTGCCTTAAATTTATTTCATGCTTATAGATTAGATTTATTTTATATTTATAGAGCAAATTTATTTTCTTGCATTTAATTCTTGCAATTTATTTTGTACTTTAGATTTTTTAATTTATTTTATAGTTATATTTTAATTTCTTGCATTATTCACCTTAAGGCTAGAACCCTATTGGGTTTAGTTTTTTGATTCGCCTTTAGGCTAAAATCCTCTAGGGAATTACTCTTTTCTAAGAAGTGGGTTCAATTTTAGATTACCCATATTTTTAATTGAATCTACCATCTTTACTTTCTTGAATTTTATTTTTCATTCTTGATTTTTATTTGTTTATTGATTTTTCCTTCTTGCTTTGTTAATCACATTTATTTTTTTATCACTTCCTCTCAAATATATTCATTTACACAATCATTTTCATTCTCTCCATCACTCCACAATCACACTTACACTTCACTCCTATTTGTCACACACATAACATAAGAACCGATTTATATTTTCTCCTGCAAAACACCTTCCTCGTGGGATCGATAAATTTTTATACTATAACTTAACAAGGTTGTTCACTTGCAATATTTTTGGTACATGTTTATACTGTATCATTTACTACCGCTCCTTAGGCTTTACTACCAACCCACTCCTCTTGGAATTGACTCCGATCTTTCCCAACCACTCCTCCAAGTATCATTGTACATTCAAACATGTTATGATAATGAGTGCGAATAATAAAATATTAGGATATGAAAATATTAAACCAAAAACCAAGAGCAAGCAAAAAACAAGCAATCAAAGGATGCACATGCCTAAATCATTTCTTATACGACAAAAGTCTGCTAATTATGATTTAGTATCAATATAAATAATGGATACATCTTTTCTCTCTACATGATCACAAAAGAAATGGTGGCGGACATCTATGTGCTTGGTTATAGAATGTAAAACAAAATTTTATGAAATATTTATAGCACTAGTATTATCACAAAATATATTTGTATCATG
Organism: Asparagus officinalis; assembly: GCF_001876935.1. Taxonomy (NCBI): domain Eukaryota; kingdom Viridiplantae; phylum Streptophyta; class Magnoliopsida; order Asparagales; family Asparagaceae; genus Asparagus; species Asparagus officinalis. The sequence goes on from NC_033796.1 coordinate 73,024,081, forward strand.
AAAATATAAATCAAAATCAGCTAAATTTTGTTTCGTCCATAATAATTGTGCACAACATAAGCCGACGATAATATATTCTGCTTTCGTAGTGAATAAGGCAACACAATTTTGTTTCTTAGAAGCTCAAGAAACAAGTGAATTGTCTAAGAAATAACATGTGCCACTAATACTCTTGTGGTCTACTTTACATCCGGCAAAGTCGGCATCACAATAACCGTAAAGATCAAAATTTGTATTCTTTGGACAAAACAAACCAAGTTTAAAAGTACCATTTATATACTTAATAATTCTTTTAACCGTAATTAAGTGAAATTTTCTAGGAGAAGCTTGAAAACGTGCACATGCACAAATACTAAACGTAATATCCTGTCTACTAGCGGTGAGATAAAGTAGACTACCAATCATACCTTGATAAAGCTTTTGATCTACTTTCTCACCACTTTCATCCTTGTCTAGTTTGATGGAGGTGCTCATAGGAGATTGTACATGCTTTGAGTTTGGCATTCCAAATTTCTCCACCAACTCTTTAGCATATTTGCTTTGAGACACAAAGATTCCATCCTCCCTTTGTTTGACTTGGAGACCAAGAAAGAATGTAAGCTCCCATTATACTCATCTTAAATTGCTCTTGCATAACTCTTGAAAATTCCTTACTCAGAGTTTCATTAGTAGCATAAAAAATGATATCATCGACATATATTTGAACCAAAATAAAATTATTATTCCTTTTTCTAACAAATAAAGTGTTATCAATTTTTCCTTTTGAAAAACCATACTCAATAAGAAAACTAGAGAGGCAAGCATACCAAGCTCTTGGAGCATGTTTCAACCCATACAATATTTTTTGTACCCGGTAAACGTGATTAGGAAATAATGGATCAATAAAGCCGGGGGGTTGCTCAACATACACATCTTCTTCAATAAAACCATTTAAAAATGTACTTTTCACATCCATTTAAAATAATTTAAAAATTTTAAAACTAGCAAATGCTAAAAACATTTTAATTGACTCCATTCTTGCAATCAGTGTAAAAGTTTTGTCATAATCAATGTCCTCCTCTTGATTGTATCATTGGCGACTAAACGAGCTTTATTTCTAGTCACTATGCCAAATTCATTAAGTTTAGTTCTAAAAACTCATTTTGTTCTAATAATATGAAAATCTTTTGGTCTAGAAACAAGTTTCTAAACATTATTTCTTTAAAAATTGTTTAATTCTTCATGCACGATTAAAACTCAAAATTCATCATTTAAGACATCATTAACACGTTTAGGTTCAATTTGGGATAAGAAAGCAATGTTACCACACTCAGTCATAGCCCTTGAGCGAGTTATGACCACTTTAGATAGGCTTTCAATGATTTGCTCCTTGGGATGATCCGGTGCAAACTTCCATGCTTTAGGGAGTTCTTCCTGATTATGTTAATGCTCCCCTTCAATATCCTTTGATGCAACCATTGAGAAGGTGTCATTTATTTACAATAGTTCCATTCCACCTTCAATGTCATCATCATCCCTACTAGGTACACAATCATGTAAACCAACATTAGTTTCATCAAAAATAATGTTTATAGATTCTTCAACAATGAGTATTCATTTATTGAAAACTCTATAAGCCTTACTCCTTGATGCATATCCTAAAAATATTCATACATCTATATTTAAATCAAATTTATCATGGTGATCTTTTGTGTTCAAAATAAAAATTTTATAACCAAAAATTCAAAAATAGCTAATATTTGGACTTTTGCTAAAATAAAATTTATAAAGTATTTTCTTAAAAATAGGTCTAATTGAAACTTGATTTAAGACATAGCAAGCCTTGTTGATGGCTTCCGTCTAAAAATATTTTAGCAAATCAAATGCATTAATCATAGTGCATGCCATCTCTTGTATGGTTGATTTTTTTGTTCAATAATATCATTTTATTATGGTGTTCTTTGAGTTAAAAACATATGAGTAATACAATGATGGTCACAAAAATCACTAAAAATACTTATTTTTAAATTCACTACCATGATCACTACGAATTTTTACAACTTTTAAATCTTTTTATTTCAACTCTTTTTACAAAATGAGAAAGTTCTTCAAAACATTCATCTTTATTTATAAGAAATATAACCCATGTAAAGCGTAAAAAATCATCAACAATAACAAACACATAATGCTTTCCTCCTAATGAGGCAACACGCATAGGACCAAATAAATCAAGATGAAGCAATTATAAAGGTTTAGTGGTTGATACCTTATTTATGGATTTGAAAGAACTCTTAATTTGTTTACCTTTGGCACATTCCTCACATTGAGAATCTTTAACAAAGGTTAGACTTGATAGTCCTCTTACCAAGTTCTTCTTTGATAGCTCGGAAATTAATCTCATGTGAGCATGTCCAAGTCTTTTGTGCCAAATCCAAGTATCCTTATCTACCGCGGCAAGGAATTTCATATCTTAATCTATAAGCTTATTCATCTTAAAAATATACACATTAGGTTTTCTAAGGGCAACAAAAATAGTTTTGTCATTAAGACTAACAATGTATTTATCCGGTTTAAAAGAAATATCATAGCTTTTGTCACTAAGTTGACTAATGCTAAGAAGATAGTGATTAAGTCCTTTTACTAAATAAACATCTTCGATAACGTGAGAAGACTTCTTCCTAATAACATAAATACCTACAATTTTACCTTTCTCACTATCGCTAAAGGAGGCATTGCCTCCTTCCATCCTTGATAGGATTGCAAATAGATCCTTATTACCCGTCATGTGATGTGAGAAACTACTATCAACGTATCACATCTCTTTACATCTTGTGCGAGACATTTCCTACATGTAAATAAGTGATAGAAGCTTTAGGTACCCAAATCTTGGGTCCTTGGATGTTAGTACTCTTGGTACCCTTAGGTACCCACATCAACCCATAATTATAATTATTACCTCTAATCCTACAATGTGTGGAAGTATGTCCATGTTTTAAGTAATATGTGAAAATAAAATCTTTCTTGTAGGTGAGTGCATGAGATCTATGATACTATGTTCTTCTAAAGTGATGATGATTATGACTAGTAGAAGCATGATTAGTTCTTAACATTTTATTTTTATTTTTTAATTTTTTAATTTGAGATCTTAATTGTTTATTTTCAAAATCAAGATCCCCAATTATCTTATCTTTTAAGGTAATGGCATCATTCAGTAAGGATTGTAGTTGCTCAAATTTTGAGTCACATGAATTATGCAATTTCTTAAAAGAAGAATGTTCTGGTTCCTAGCTCACATTGCATATAAAAGGATTCATCATTGGTATTGGATTGTACCTCATCTTCATGAGCAATGAAGCATATATTTGGATCATGAAGAGCAATCTTGGCGGCTTCTTCGTCATTATCTGAATCACTTGGTTCGGATTCCTCCCATCCTACATACATTGCCTTCTTTTTCTTGTACTTCATGTATTTCTCTTTTATCTTGGGATAATCCTTTGCTATATGACCTGATTCATTACACTCAAAGCATTTACCTACACGAGAGGGGAGTTTGTTAGAATAATTTTTAAAAAATTTATTCATTTTTATCAATCTTCATATTCTCCTAGAGAGGTGAGCCACTTCTCTAAAGACATCAATCTCACTTTTCGAGGAGGAGGAGTCATTATCAATTGCTCATTTGAGCGCAATAGTCTTCATCTTTCGAGAAGGCTCTTCATTTGTTCATTGGTGTTCTTCCTCCTTCTCCTTGATCTTTTTCTCGTGAACTTTGAGTTTGCTAATGAGGCCATCAACTGTAATCACCCTAAGATCACTGGTTTCCTTAATAGCCGTAGCTTTGGGCTCCCATGCCGGTGTTAGAGAGCGAACGATTTTGTAGTTCTTCTTTTGATTCTCCAACACCTTTTCAAGGCCATGTAATTCATTAATAAATATTAGTAAATCGACAAAACATGACATTAATTGACTCATTTGGAAGCATCTTAAATGACTCATATTCATGCATGAGGCTACTAATTTTGGATTGCTTGACTTGAGGAGTTCCTTCATGAGTGATACATAGTTTCTCCTAAATTTTGTGTGCAGTTGCACACGTGGAGACTCTATTAAACTTATTTGGAGTGAGTCCACAAATCAAGATATTCATGGCTTTAACATTAAGGTTAGCCAAATGCCTTTCATTCTCGGTCATATCTTTGTTAGGTTTTTCAATATATTTCCTCTCTACTATCTCTAGGATGTCAAGATCAATACATCACAAATAAATTCTCATCCTAGCTAGCCTTCCAATATACAAAATTATTGTCGGTGAATAAAGGAGATCAAGTAGTTGATTGACCTTCAAGCATATTCACATTCATGTTTGAGTTCATTTGGATCTTTACTCTAAGGTGATTAAATCTCAACAAATATAAAGACCTTGCTCTGATACCAAATGAAATTACCCTAGAAAGGGGTGAATAGGGTAATCAAATAATAAATGTGTAATTAATAAAATTCAATACAACACAAGACACAAATATAAAATTATGGCAATAAATACGAGAGAGAGTAAGAGAATAGTTATCCAAATTGGCTGATGTGTTCACGAGGTTCGGTCCTCATGACCTACATCCCCGATCATCTCTCCCAATGGTAATCCACTAAACACATCCGATTTGGAAACCATAACTTCTTCACAACGATCTCTTCAAGATCTCAAAATCTACATAACGATCTCCTCGAGATCAAGCTCTCCACACAATACAATAAGATGAAAAGATCTCTCTTACAGCAAACCTATAGCAAGGATTAAGAGATGACAAATGAAGCTTGGGGTTGTGGATTTGAAATTGTAAAACCAAAATTGAGTAAGATAAAAATTAAGCTAAAACACACAAAAACACAAACTCAAGTGTTTTTTCTTGTTTGCTTTGTTTTTAAATAAATGAGGGCTGAAAGATATATATATGCACTTAAAACAATAGCTTAAATCCACAGAAAATCACCAAAACTAACAAAATCCCCAAAATCCCAAAGTCTGGAAATTTGATCGTTACAGTACTTTCTGCCGACCGAATGACCATGGTTGGTCGATCGACAATATGACCGTTGGCAGACTAAACATCTCGAGCTCATTCGGTCGATTGACAATGTTGTATCGGTCGACTGAACCTACGTCATTGGTCGACCGAACATTGTGTGTTGGACGACTGATGACCGATTGTCTACAGGGTCTGTAAATAGACTTTCTGGCCGGTCGACCAACAGGTAAGACCCGGTCGACCGGAAACAGATACTTCCAGACATAGGTTTTAAGTTGGAAATTTGATCTTTTAAATTCAAAATAAAATAACAAATAAGTTCTAAAAATAGTAAAATTTTGGAAAATGATTATAAACATGAAAACAAACATGTTTGAGTAGAAATTTGTGAAATCTCATTTACCATTTGTAAAAACTCACTATTTTGTAAAATGGTTAAAAACACAAGTGTGTGTATGTGATTCCTAATAGCTTCAAATGTTATCTACTAAAATTCTTGCCTACATTATGAACTAGAGAGAAAATAAAAATGCAAATATCTCACATATATGAATACAAGTCTTGAGTCTGATATTTGCTTATTGTTGATGAAGCTCCTCTTGAATATATATTGCACTTGAAGGCTCTTCTTCATCAACTTGCCTCAACCTCCTTGGATATCATCGTTATGGTGAAAATATCATCCATTCTCCAATCATAGTACTAAATTACTTGATAAAATACATCTTGTGTTATATCACTCAATAAGCAATTAGTACCTATAATGGGGTTTGCAAATCATCATCAAAACAAGAGGCCTAAATAGGATCTTGAAGAAACTTTCTCCGTCCTCTGATATTTCTACATGAAGCTCAACTCAGTCAAAAGTGCTTTCGGAGTGTAGTTAGGAAAATTCTATAGCTTCATGATCACTTAATAAGGTATTGAGATCAACCCCAAGAGGATAGCTACCATAAAGCAAATGCTTGAGCTGTGCACATTGAAGGATGTTCTTAAGTTGAATGGCAAAATAGTTGCTTTGAGTCATTTCTATCAAAGTCAACTGAAAGAAGTCTCCCCTTCTTTAAAATCTCAAAGGAAGCAAGGAACCCAAAAGAAGGTATCAGATGAACAGTTGTATGTAGCAATGCCTTCAAGGAGCTTAAGAGATACCTAAGCACCAAGCCCCTACTAAGTCGACCCATCAATGGAGAAATTCTTTACCTCTATTAGGGTATTTTGTAGGAGGATGTGAGTTCATCCCTCATTTGAGAAGATGGGAATCTTCAAAGCCTAGTCTACTACATTTGGCAATAAGAGTACCAACATCTTTCGTCATAGACAATGGCACTCAGTTTGGCAATAAGGGTTTTTGTATCTTATGTGAAGAATGGAAGATTCAGCTTAAGTTCATCTCGGTAGCACATCCCAAGTGCAATGGCCTCGCTGAGGCTGCGAACTAATGCCTTCTTCAAGCCTTGAAGAAAAAGTGTACGATGTAGTGAGGAATTAGGTTAAAGAGTTGCTTGAGATTTTGTGGTCATATAGAACGACCCACAAAATTTTTATAGGAGAAACCTCGTTCAAGCTGGCATATAGAGCAGAGGTGGTCGTCCCGGTAGAGGTTAGCATGCCAACCATTTGATTACAACACTTCGATGAGGAGTCCAACGTTACTGGGCTTCGACTTTAACTCGACACTACAACAGTAGGGCCTGACCTTGAAGAATCAAAGCTGACGACCTTGTTCCATGCAAGGCCATCTTTGATAGAGACACCAAGCATGATAAATTGGTCATCAACTGGGAAGGGTCATACATGGTAATAGAAGAAGTTTACCCAAGTATGTACCGACTACAAAGTCATGACAGAAGAATCTTGCAAAAATCTTGGAATATTGATCATCTTAACAAATACTTCCATTGAATGTAAAGGTAAGACTCTTATATGTTTATAAATGAATATTTTGTGTATCTCATTCTTCTATGTTTTTTAGTACTCTAAGCTCTTGGTGTCATATTCATGAATAAATCCAAGGCATGTACCAAAGATCTTCGTGTCCACTTAGAATAAAACCAAATATCTTAGATCGAAGTTACCTTCATACCCCTCTGATATACAATAAAAGAGAGCTACGCTGCATGGGGTAACTTCTTCTACGTTTTGGCAACTTAATGACTACTTACACACTTTGTCCTTGAGTTTCTCGATCAAGATCAAAATACGTACTTGATCGTCGGAGGAACAACTGGAGAACCCAACTCCGCCCTCTCACAAGTTTTTCATGTGCAGGGATGAACAGTGGGCTCTGGAACCATTCATCTTAAGAAGTTTGAGGGCCCTAAATATTCTCATAACTCTAACATGAACCTTTTGTTTGATAACTGACATCAACAGGCATGTACAAAGACCGTGATGTCCACTTAGAATAAAACCAAGGCAAGAGGCCGAGTCTTCTCAACTTAGTCGTTACAGACTCTAAACCCTTGGTGTCATATTCATGATTAAACCCATGACATACACTAAAGACCTTAGTGTCTACTTAGAATAAAACTAAGGCACGAGGTCGAGTCTTCTCAACTCAGTCATCACCAACTCTAGGCCCTTGGTATCATATTCATGAATAAACCCAAGGCACGCACCAAAGACCTTGGTATCCACTCGGAATAAACCTAAGGCCTAAAATCAGGTTAATATTACTCAACCATAATAGTTTATAGATATTCTCACACATAACATATGATTGCAAAGATCAGATTAACAAAAAGAAAAATTTTCCATTTATATATCAAAAGTATTTACAATATATCAAAAGTATTTACGATACTTCAAAAAAAAGAGAAAAAGATACATCAAAGTTCCTCCTAAGGAGTAGAACCAGGAACCGAAGCCTAACTCGAAGGAGGAGCTTAAGCAGAATTCAAAGCTGAAGCCAGACCTAGAGTTGGAGTAGTAGAATCCGCATGAGGCATCAGTAGAGGAGCCACCTGGGGCCTAACGAAACAGCTTGGTCATTACCCTCGTCTGGTTGACTCACCAGCTATTGCCACCAGAACCTCCACTAGTCCCTTTGGCAGACTCCTCGTCTTCTTCATCCCTATTCTCGCACTCTAGCGTGAGTCTGCCTCCTCTCCACTCAATCTCCTTAAGAGCATCCAGGTAGTTATTCACATGAGGAGGGTAATTAAACTGCTCGGGATGGGACTTAAGTTCATACTGGAGCTGCCTTAGTAGGTAGTTGAACCTGGCCTTACAAGCCAGGGCCACCTCTACCTTCTCAATAGTATCATTATGAAAATTCTCGATGACCTCGAACCGACAAGCCTTAGACTCCACATGGTCAAAGGCGATGCTATAGTGCCTGGATCTCAAAGAGGAATGACTTGTACTACCACTCGTCCGTCAGAGTGGCCCGAGTGGCCTCCTACCTCAGCTTATCTTGCTCAGCCTCCTCCTTCTTCAGTCAAGTCTTCATCTCCTCAACATCCAGACAAGCTAGTTGAGCCTGCTCATACGCTTCATTCCTCTCTTAGGTCTTAACCTCTACGTCCTTCTCCAAATATTTCTCTCTATCATCTCGATCATGAATTTCATGGTCAAGGTGGCAGAGGTCCTCTTAAAGCTTATGGATCACCCGATGAGCCTCGACAATATGGGTCAATCATTGGCTACACGTGGTGAGCAAACCTTTGATCTTCTTGTCCCGCATTTTCATCTCTCGCTCTAGCTAACCCTGACCCCTCTTCAGCACCATGGGCTTGCTCTCCTTTGTTGCATCCCTTAAGTCAGCTACTTCCCAAAGCAGCCTTCTAGGTGTCCACCTCCTCTCAGAGCTTGAAATAGCATTCTCGCGTATACACGAACTGAACGTACAATTCATGCTCTACTATAGCTCCCCTAAGAAATTAGCTCTTAAGGGTTTTAGTGGAGGCTGAAGTTCAGCATCTCAGTGAGAATATCATCATTGCAGGATAGTAAAAAATACTCTAATGCCCTGGGTTGGGTGACCCTAGACTCTATAACCGACCCCTCTTGTCGAGCAAACTCTTGGGAAAGAATCGGTTCTCCTTCAATGGCTTCTTGTCATACTGAGGCCGAGCTTCCACTGATCCTATCAACAATGTCCTCAACTTCTCCCTACTTGGCTTGAGGAAACTCATTAATGTGATGGGGGAAGGGGTACTCGAAACTTGCCTCCTGCCTCGCCTAGAAAATAGGGAACTTAGTAGTTGCCTCCTAGGCAATAGGGCCTCTTCAAAGACAGACTCCTTCCCAGGTTAGAGAGTAGACTCGGCGGTCATAGTAGATGCCATTGCCTCCTCCTTAATTTATGCCATAACCCCCTTCAAGATCGACTGCAAGAATATCATTGCCAGCATCCCGGCCCAGGGACTCGTCATCTAAAACAATGACATCAAATGAGGCACTTCGAGGAGTCTCCTAGGTCGGGAGAGTAGAAACCTCACCCACTAACCAGAGAGTTGCTTCACTCACTTGTTGGGACGGGGCCTCATGCAATTGTCAGGTCACCACCTCTTCCCCTTGATTAAGAAGGGGTATGCTTGCCTCTGCTTCAATCCCTACTGATAATCGTATTTTATTATAATTTTATACCCTCATTATCTATTTATAATGAATAAATATACCAATAATAATTATTTTTATCTTTAATTGCAGGTTAATGAAGAATAAAGCCCAAAAATCTCATCTCTTAACCAAAGCTTATGAATTAAATGAAGAACACAAGCAAGAGACAAAAATCTTAAGCCCAGAATCAAGCCAAGTATCTTGTAGAAGCCAACGAAAATAAAAAAATTAAATATGAAAACAAAATATATTCAAGATAGTTGGCCACAAAGAAACGATAATATCTTTCAATCCAGAAAGTGGAATTTAACATATAATATATAAAAATCGCCTATCTCGACCAGACGAAGCCATCTGTGAAGGCAGATTTTTGATTGGACATCATTGCCAGCATTGATGCTGGCATCGATATCGGCATCGATGCTGGTATCGGTGGCTACGAATCAGTTACAGATTAATGGCTGATTTTTGATAGTTTTGGATAATGATTCAATCCAATGGCTCTTATTCATTGATGTTTACTATAAATAGGGGTATAGAGTGAGGGGTTAAGGGTGTAAAAATTTTTGTAACTCCATTTGGAGAGGAGGGTCACTCTTAATTGATAAGGCCTTCCAAATTTATAACTTTTGTTATAATTAATAAAATAATTTTTTTACCACTTTAAATATTTCTTTTCTTTGTTGAATGATGAAGATAGAAATGAAGAATTATTTGGAGGTTTGCATTTTTTTTATTTTTCTCTTTTATTTCTTTTTTATTGCTTATTAGTTTAGATTTATTTCTATGCTTGTAGGGAGATTTTATTTTCTTGTTAAATAGCCAAGAGGCTAGAACCCTCTTTACTTAGATTTATTTCATGCTTATAGGTTAGATTTATTTTTTTGTATTTAATTCTTGCAATTTATTTTGTACTTTAGATTTTATAATTTATTTTGTGGTTAGATTTTAATTTCTTATACTATTCACCTTGAGGATAGAACCCTCTTGGGTTTATTTTTTCTTTTTGTTTATTTTTATTTTCTTTGATTCGCCTTTAGGCTAGAACCCTATAGGGAATCACTATTTTCTAAGAAGTGGGTTCAATTTCAGATTATCCATATCTTTAATTGAATCCACCATCTTTAATTTCTTAAATTTTAATTTTCATTCTTGATTTTTATTTGTTTCTTGATTTTTTCCTTCTTGCCTTGTTGATCACATTTATTTTTTTTATCACTTCCACTCTCAACTATATTCTATTACACAATCATTTTCATTCTCTCCATCTCTCCACAATCACACTTATCCTTCACTCCTATTTGTCACACACACAACATAAGACCCGCTTTATATTTTCTCCTACAAAACACCTTTCTCATGGGATCGATAACTTTTTATACTATAACTTGACACGGTTGTGTACTTACAATATTTTTGATACATGTTTATGCCGCATCAAGTTTTTAGCGTCGTTACCGGGGAAAGTACTTGAGTAGAATTTTTTATTATTTTAGTTCTTTAACTTGTGTGTTTCTTGTGAAAGAACTACTTGGAGATTAAAGATCAAGAATTGAAGATTGAGAAATTGGAGATTCGCTTGTGGTAAGTCCTCTTCCTAATATTTTTAATTACACACCTTTAGTTAGTTTCTCACAATTAGTGACAATTAGGATCTTAAAAAAAGATTTTATTTTTGTGACCATAATAAAATTCACCCTCTACTTTGATATTTACAAACAAGATAATAAATTCAAATAATTTCCCCCCTTCTCATTTGTTTGATTGTTAACCCTAATTAAAAAAAGATTTTATTTTTATCATCCTTTTTAGTCGCTTTTAATTCCTAGGTTTGCTTTTCATATAATTAGTAAGAATTCACCAAAGTGATTTTGAGCATCTTGATTTGGCACACACTTGAAAATATTCTTAAGGGCAAAACCCCCTAATCAAGATAAGGTGAGGGATTTCATCATCCTTTACTTAGCCCAAAAATCACTAATTCCCCACTACACAATCCAAGCCTAATAAAACTCATTAGACGTTGGCCCTAAGGACTCGAGCTTAATAAGGAACAAGAAATCCCTAAGTGAACCGGTTCAAGTTTTCTTGGATTAGTTGGTGTCTAAAACAAGATTTAGGGGTTACGAAAAGCGCTCCGTAAGGAACGAGATACTTAATTGATCTCTGATCACCATCTAGTATTATCCTTATCTGGCTAACTACCCGGGTAAAACTTTAATCTTTTTACTTTAGGAGTTTTTGGTTAGGAGCTGGTCTAGTTGAGTTATATTTGTTTTATTTAGGTTTTTCCTTTTTCTTCTTATAAAAAAACTAACTTTTGTTTTATCTTAAAAAAGGATATAAAAAAATTGTTTTGGGTGCATGCAAAACGTGGATTAGGGATAATACACATCGACAAATTCGTTTTGAACAAATTAAAGAAATGACTAATCCACATGTTCTCCAAGATTTATGTTATCCCAAGAGGATTGAAATTTCAAATGAAGCTCGGGAGTTTGTAGAGAGCTCATCTTAGTATTTGGTGAATGATCCATTTTTTCCAACCTACAACCTAGGTTGGGAAAATTATCCAAACATTGCATGGAATCAGGGAAACCACTCCGGAACTCAAAACTTCACTCCCTCTTCGACCTAACATTCTTCTAGGAGAAACACAGTTCCTTTCAATTCTTATCCACAATTTCAACAATCCAATCTGTCACATCAAAATCAGTCTCCTCATCATCAAGTTGTAACTCACACTCCTCTTGATACAGATCATAATGAATGTCTCAATATTTTGGAAAAAGGTTTTGAAGTCATAATTAAGGCCTCCACACTAGCCACGGATATGTTAACTCAAACATCCTACATGATGAACTCCTTTATGCAATCAACCAAACTCATACTTAACTCTAACACTCAAGCCATAGCTAGATTAGAAACCTACATTGATCGACTAGCTAGTGCCATAAGTAAAGGAGAGGAAGGAGAAATTCTGAGTTAACCCGTGGTCAATCCTAAGGACACTCAAATGAATGCACTACAGTCAGGAAAACATGTCGATAATCAGGAAAGAACACTTTTAAGCCAAATTCTTGTTCCAATTCATTCTCCTTCTGATAACTCAATTCAGGAAAGACCAGAGGAGGAAGAAGAAGAGTCAGATCCAAGTTTTGAGGAATTTTTTGGTGAGGAGCTAAAAATATTAGGAGAAGCAGATCAGGTTTGTCAAAATAAAGAAATTGTGTTAAACAATTGCTACTTTGAACTGAATTTTGAAAAACTCTTTCTTGATGAACTAAGATTTTTTGGAAAATAAACAACAATCAAATTTTTACACCTCAGCCCTGAATCTTGGGATTGAGGAAAGTATTAAAGAAAAATTGGTTGTTAGAAAACAAACATTCATAAATCAAGAATCTAAGTTCAAAACGCATGACACCAATAATACCTACCTTCCATTGCCACAAGAATTATTGAATACCCCGATATGCTTGGAATTTTAGCACAGTGTTGATTATATTATTTTGAATTTGTTTAAAATCTGGGGAAGAATTTTCAGCAATAAGGTAGGATTCAATATAGAACACGAGCTCTTCATGTTGAATATTTCATTCTACATTGTTTATTTTGTTTATTTCAGCATAATAAATATATATATATATATATATTGATGATTTCATCCTCCACAAGACCAAATGTAATTACAGATTTTTATCAACCGACCAATTGTAAGTACTTCACTTCTTATCTGTTTTACTTTGTGTATCATAGAGTTTGCATTGAGGACAATATAAAATTTAGGTGTGGGGGTGAGAATTAGTTATTTTTTCTTTATTTTACCTTTTTTGGTTGCATTTTTGTCATTTTTTTTTCTTTTCCTTAAAAAAATTATAAAAATATTTTCGCTTGCCAAATTGATAGAGTTATGTAATAATTGATTTATTTGATAAATTTTTAAAAAAATAATCTCTAGTTTGTTATTTACTTAAGTTCACCTTTTATGATAACTCTAAATAAATTTCTTAAGAGATAATTTTCAAAGTAGTATTCTTTACTTAAGCCTAAACTTAGATTTTTATTTAAAATAATGGAATTTATGCATGCTTAGCTTAGAGTTGAAAATAATTTTTCAAAGTGTCTTGATTTACATATTTTTTAGAATATATATACATATACATATTGAAAAAAATTTAATAACATTACAAAAGAAGAGTGCGAAAAATGGGCAAAAAAAACTCTTAAAGTCAAGGTGATTCTATCTTATAAAGCCTAAGTTGACTGAGTAATTAAGCCCAAGGAGTATTTTCATACTTAATGACCTAAGCCCAATTGGATTGGGATCCATTTGCCCAAAACTCGTTAAATGGTCACTTTAGCCTATTAAAGTAGAAAAAAATTACCAAGAAAGAAAGAGTTAAAAAATTTAAAAAAATAAAAATACTAATAAATGTTTTATATTTATAGTTATATTTGTATATATGGTCTTGGGAAATATTTTAGATCAAACAACTTGAAAATTATTTAAAACAAAGAGTTAGCATGTTCTTTTCAAAACTTTTAAATTAAATTTCTAAGTTTGGCTTAGTTTTGTATTACTACAATGAGAGTTCTTTTCAAAACTTTTAAATTAAATTTCTAAGTTTGGCTTAGTTTTGTATTACTACAATGAGAAGATTATCTAGGAAATTTACCTTTGAGTTATTTATAAAAATGTTTTCTTTAGTAATAACTAACTTCAATTAGATTGTCTAAAATTATTAAGTAAATTGAGTTATTCACTGACCACTTTAAATTGGCAAGTTGACCGAATTTTGTGGGTATATTCACTGCAAACCCTCATGAGACTACAATTCGTCCATTAGGGTAAACTAGGGGTTTAAAGGATTGTTGTATACGCTAAATACAACCGCGATTCCTGCGAAAGTGAGTTAGGATTTTCTTTTTCTTTCTTTGCTAGAGGACTAGCAAAAGTTTAGGTATGTGGGTGGTATTTGATAATCATATTTTATTATAATTTTATACCCCTCATTATCTATCTTTAATGAATAAATATACCACTAATAAATTTTTTTATCTTTAATTGTAGGTTAATAAAGAATAAAGCCCAAAAATCCCATCTCTCAACAAAAGCTCATGAATTAAATGAAGAACACAAGCAAGAGCCAAAAATCCGAAGCCCAGAATCAAGCCGAGTAGCTTGTAGAAGCCAGAGAAAATAAAAAAAAATCAAATATGAAAACAAAATATATTCAAGATGGTTAGCCGCAAAGAAATGACGACATCTCTCAATCTGGAAGGCGGAATTTAACATATAGTATATAAAAATCGCCTATCTTGACGAGAAGAAGCTATCTGTGGAGGCAAATTTTTGATTGGACATCGATGTCAGTATCGATGCTGGCATCGATACCGGCATCGATGCCCGCATCGATGGCTACGAATTAGTTACAGATAAATGGCTGATTTTTGATGGTTTTGGATAAGGATTCAATCCAAGGGCTCTCACTTATTGATGTTTACTATAAATAGAGGTAGAGAGTGAGAGGTTAGGGGTGTGAAAATTTTTGTAACTCTATTTGGAGAGGAGTGACACTTTTAATTAAGAAGGCATTCTAAATTTGTAACTTTTGTTACAATTAATAAAATAAAATTTTCACCACTTTAAATATTTTCTCTCTCTGTTGGATGTTGAAGATGGAGATGAAGAATTATTTGGAGGTTTGCATTTCTTTTACTTTTCTTTTTTATTTCTTTTTTATTGCTTATTAGTTTAGATTTATTTCTATACTTGTAGGTAGATTTTATTTTCTTGTTAAATAGCCAAGATGCTAGAACACTCTTGCCTTAGATTTATTTCATGCTTATAGGTTAGATTTATTTTCATGCATTTAATTCTTATAATTTATTTTGTATTTTAGATTTTGTAATTTATTTTATAGTTAGATTTTAATTTCTTACACTATTCACCTTGAGGGTAGAACCCTCTTGGGTTTAGTTTTTCTTTTTGTTTATTTTTATTTTCTTTGATTCGCATTTAGGCTAGAACCCTCTAGGGAATCATCCTTTTCTAAGAAGTGGGTTCAATTTTAGATTACTCATATCTTTAATTGAATCCACCATCTTTACTTTCTTGAATTTTATTTTTTATTCTGGATTTTTATTTGTTTCTTGATTTTTCCTTCTTGCCTTATTGATCACATTTTTTTATCACTTCCACTCTCAAATATATTTATTTACACAATCATTTTCATTCTTTCCATCTCTCCACAATCATACTTATTCTTCACTCCTATTTGTCACGCACACAATATAAGAACCGATTTATATTTTCTCCTACAAAACATCTTCCTCATGGGATCTATAACTTTTTATACTATAACTTGACACGGTTGTGCACATGCAATATTTTTGGTACATGTTTATGCCGCATCACCTACCTTCTTCAAAGGCTTAGCATACCCTGATGGACTTTGACATATCACCTTCAGCTTTCTGCTCCTCTTCTTCTCTGACCTCTCTGCATGAGCCATGGTTAGACTTGAACCCGCCACAACCGAGTGGCTATTTCGGCCACATTGGCCTTTATCCGTTCAGCCTCCGCTAGGGCCAAGTCTGCTTAGAGGAGCTTTTAGGGCCTTACCAAAGACCCACCTTGGGAAGCCTCGGCTCCCTCTCTCTATAGAGCCAAGAGAATAGCCTGAGCCTTGTCCTCTTCGGTTGGAGGAGTGGGAGAAATGCCGACAACTCGTAGCGCCATGTTGTCAAAGAGATTCTCACTGTGGTGAGACCCCGTAGAGGCCCAAACTTATCTAATCTGCACCTCTTTAACTCTGAGAGAGAACCCACCTTTAGAGCATCATTCTTTATCTCTAGCTAAGTAGGGCAGGCAAGAGAGGGTTGACGCAAAAAAAGCAAAAGAACTGATCCTTTCACCCTTTGTTAGAGTCAGGGATGTTGGAAAATAGCCTGAAACCCCTAGACATCTGTAAATAGTAGTGCCCCTCATTCATGGACACCTTGGTGCAAGCTAAGTGCCCAAATATCCCAAGCATAGGGTCTACATTCACCCAATGGTGGATGAGGACGATTCTGACAAGCATGGCAAGGGAATTCGGCTTCAGTTGCATTAGTGAATTTCCTAGGACCTTGAAGATTCATCTGAGAAAGGGATGGATTAGAAAATGCAAACTATAGTCCTGGTGGTGGAAGTACACCGGAGATATTTTCCTACTGTGGTGGTAGACCGGCTAATCTTTCAAAGGTGCTGACAGAGTTGTTGGTCTTTTTGTTTTGATGATGTTTTTACAAACAATTTATAATTAATATTGTTTGTCTAGTGTTTGTGTTTTTCTATTTATTTTAGATAAACAATATGTTGGAGGATGGATAGAATCGAGCATTCACGATCATATCCAATGAAGGTTGACGGAATAGTAGAGTGAAGTAATACAATTCAAGTTCAAGATCCAAGTTTAAGCTTGGGTATATTTAGCAAGTTTACCAAGTCGTGCTTATTGAAGACCTTCATCAAGCTTGGGTATATTTAGCATAGGTTTATATTATCTGTGTTTGGTACTTTAATCTCAATATCATATACACACACATTTTATTAGTTTTTATGTATGTATATATATATATATATACATTCATATACATATTTTATGTTTCATATATATCATTTTGTTAAATGCATATTGTGCAAAACTTCGTTTTTGCATAGTATTGAGTTTTTGGTTTATAGACTTAACAATAATAGTTTATATATTTAATTAAGTCTATAAAATTATTTTACAAAGTTTCAAAACATGGTTTAGCTAAAATATCAAAAACATGTGTTTTGCATTTTCATGTTTTGGACTATTTTAAAAAATGATAAGATTTCTCAAATGGGAAGTGCTTTTCGAAAGCCAGTTTTTGTAACATATTTATTTTCATGTTTACAATTATTTCCCAAAGTTTTACATTTTTCTGAATTTATTTACTATTTTTAAAAGCATTTAAAAGTTTAGTTTTATTATTTTCAACAGGCTGATAATATGTTATCAGTCAACTGATGAATGTGCTTACTCGACTGAAGAAATCTCCTGGAATGTCAAAAAAATTTTGTTTTAATTTTAGTCGACTGACCAGTTGACTGATGAGATCATCAGTCGACTAATCGTGCTCATTAGTCGACCGATCACGATCAGTCGACCGATGAGCTGCCAGATACCTATAATGGTCAGCTCATCAGTCGACTGATCAGTCAACCGACGACATAACGGCTAGTTTTTCTAGTTTTTTATGTTGCCGTTATTTTGTCTTTTTGTTAGGATTTCTTGGGTTTTTGGGCTTTGTCTTATGATCCTATATATACCTAATGCCCTCTAACTTCTGAAAGTAATTAAGAAAAGTTCTAAAAACAAGTTTACAAGGGTTTAGTTTGTTTTCAAAGTGTGTTTAAAGAGTTTGTTTGTGAAGAAACTTTCACAAGAGAAGAAGAGATTATCGTTTGGTGTTTAAGCTTCAACTCATCTCTCTCTCTCTTGTCATTTATTGGAGAAGTTTTCTAAACTCAATCTAGCTATGTATTAATATATAATTGTTCGATTATCATTTCTAAGCTAGTGTTTATATTAAGTTTAGTTGATTTTGATTTATTAAATCTTATTGTTACACACATCCACTTGAGCTTTCAGTATTTGCATACATAGTATAATTTGGGTTGTGAGAGATTGTAACCTTGAGTTATGTTTAATTGAGTTCTCACCTTGTTTAGAGAACAATTATTTGTTGTAGAGCTTAAATATGAGGAATCACTTTATATTACACTAATACACCGAGAGGAGTGTGTGGTGAGAGACAGGGTCGTCCCAAGAGGAGTGGGGTAGGTGGTAATGCCTAGAGATAGGTTGTAATTCCTAACACTTGATAGAGACACGGGCTAGAGACCAACAATTGAGGTGGTAATTAGTGTGTTTATATTGTAGTAATTATAAAGTTTTCGGTGAACTAGAAACCGAGTGTGAGGTGTAAATGTTATTCGGGTGAGCGTAGAAAATCCGGTTGTGATAGTAAAGATCTCCTTGAGGTGAGGAGTGGAGACGTGGGTCGTGGGGACCAAACTCCGTTATCATATCTTGTGTTTGAGTTTGGTTTGGCACACTTATATTTTTGTTCATCTTTTTTGTCATTCTCTCATTGTTTATTTCATCTAGTATATTATTTATATCTTGTTTCACCATGTATTAGTTTCATATCCTTGCATATATCTCTTGTTGTATCTCATTGCTAGGATATATTTGTTAATAAGTTTTAATTGCGATTTAAATCGGATTAAATTAGCATAAACCCTATTCACCCCTCTCTAGGATACTTTCAAGAGTAAACGCCCAAGGGATGTCGAACCAGTTGTAATAGGTCTTCGGAATGGATAGAAGCACCTTAGAATGGAACTCTCAAAGCAAAGTGATCCTATCTTCATGTGAGTAGGAGCACTTGGAGCAGAGGAAGCTATTGTTTTTAGCGAAAGAGATTAAAGTATATCGAAGAAGATGAACAGAAATCGTACAAACATAGCGGGCAAACTCTAGGACTTGAAAAGTAGTAGACTAAGTTATTGGAGAAGTGGGCGTGTATATAGGTGAGGGAATGAACACATGGCATGATCTGAATGGAGAACTCAATTATTGAAGGACGGCTAAAAAGGTATGGGAGATTCGAGACAACCACTCGAAAACTAAAGCGTCACCCCCTTTAGTCGATACACAATCTCCGCCTCCGTCAGAACATCACATCAACAATCATCCATAAGTAACCCCTCATTAAATGCACTTTAGATTCCTAGGAGATGATTTTAATTTTACTTAGACTCGACTATCAGGGTTCGAGTGAAAGGGGTCGATATTGTATCACACAAATTGTTAAGTGTAAAATACTATTGATGGGACGGCACGTGTCTCGATAGACAACTTAAGTATTATGACACCAACCCAACCCGGGTCTCATGAATGCCAGCTCCTCACCTTAAAGCACTTAGAGACCTGAGATGAAAGGCATCCTCACCCGCTTTCCCTCAAAAGCCTAAGATGAAAGGCATCCTCACTCGGACTCTCTCGAAGGACTGAGATGAAATGCATCTCCACTTGAACCAAGCAATGCATCTTGAACTACGGGGGAACCTATCTGGTTCATCTTTCCCAGTGATGTCATCTAGTCACTGTCGCATTTAATGCATGACCAGAGCTATTATAATCCCTCATTGAAGTCATAATGACTCCTCGGACTATACCAACACCTTAACTATTCTGTCGCCATCACATTAAATGCAAGGACGACTCGGACAATCTGCTGTCGACTCCTATGATGTGTCGACTGACCAAGCCAACTACATGGACATAGCCGAAGTTACCAAAATACCCTTTTCAGGTCACTATAAATATACAGATTGTCTTCTGCATGAAGATATGCCATTCTTTGCCCCTTAAGATCATTATTAACTTGATCATCGGAGGAACTACATGAGAACCTAATTCTGACACTCTAACGTTTCACATTTGTGCAGAAATCTTCTTTTTCTCGAAGTGATTAGCCATCAAAGAAGATTGAGGGACCGTAAGCTCCTCCAAATCTACCCTAACCCTTGTAATTAAGTTTCTGACATAAAAATATAATATAATATGCATATTGATAATAAATTATATTATTTATATATATATATATTATATTATGTTAGATATTATAATAATGCTCTCTTAAACTCAAAACTAAAATATCAAACTCAAAACACCCAAAGATGCTTTTAGAAAAAGTGTTAGGTTTTTTTTTGTGGATATTTTTGTTCAAAAAACACCATACTTTTCAAATGTATGGTATTTTATTTTTGACAAAAACACTATGAAAAGCAATAAAAATATCATGATTACCACAACTATACCTAAAAGATTTAATGGATATATTAAAAGTAAGACTTAATTGCACTTAAATCTCTTATAGTTATTCTCAATGTTGTACTTACATAACCTCACTTGTGTTTGTAAGTACTTGTATATCTTAAAATTTTTAAAACTTGCACTTACATATCATTACTTGTTTTTGGCAATGCTTATATGCACTAAAGTGGTTGAAATTTGAACTTAAATACCCTAAAGTTTTAAAATTTGCACTTAAATACCCTCAAGTTAAAAAACTTATATTTAAATACCCTCAAGTTTGCATATCTAAGAGTTGTTAAGTGCAAGTTTTAAAAACTTTAGGATACTTAAGCACAACTTTTAAAAAATTTAGGGTATACAAGTGCTGCCAAAATAAGTGAAGGTATACAAATGTTAGCTTTAAAAACTTTAAGACATATAAATATTACCAAAAACAAAGTCTATGTTAGTGTTAGTACAAATTGTTGGAAATTATGGTTAAATCTGGAATTAAACAGTGAAGGATGACATGCTGTTATTTTAAACTTTTTTAATTAACTGCTGTGCGTTTATAAAACATTGTGCTTAAAGCAATATTTGGCCTACTCTGGTGCAAGGATCACAATGCCAAATTGCTTCCAGGAATAATAGTACAGTACTCTGGTGTGCACCAACTCAGTACTGTCAAGATCTCCTCGATCTATAAGATCTTTCGGTCAAGGTAAAAGATCTCCTCGATCTCAGAACCTTTCGGTTCAAAAAACCTTTCAGTTTTAGGGTTCCTGCGGGCACAGTTTCTACAACAACAACACAACAACAGCAACAACAACGTCGATCCGACGTTCGTTTTCCAAGCTCGCGTGTATATACTGACGTTCGTATTCCACACTCGCGAGAGAGTTTCCAACTTCAACCAAGAGCTGCCCAATGACGCTATTTATAGGCCTCTAAGGCTAGCTCAAGAGTCACTAACAATTAATGTGACCGTTATAATTCTTAATGACAATTAAGATTATAACATTAGTGTATTAAATTGCTCTTAATGTTGTTATAACTGCTGCATGTAGTAACTGCTGAATACGAGGCAATTAATGGACCGTTGCTACAAAACGTGAGGGTCACATCTCAGCAAATCAGACGAACATCGTTTAACAAACGAACGTCGTCAAACAGGTGAACCTCGTATGACAGACGAACCTCATCGAACGAGCGAACATAGTCAAATAGGCGAACCTCGTATGACATACGAACCTCGTAGATCGAGTGAACCTTGTCAAACAGGTGAACCTCGTATGACAGACGAACCTCGTCAAACAAGCGAACCTCGTATGGCTGACGAACCTCATTGAACGAACGAACATCGTCAAACAGGCGAACCTCGTATGACAGATGAACCTCGTCGAACGAGCGAACCTTGTCAAACTATGAGAACACTAGGGTCACCCTCGTGCGAATACGTAGCTCGTCCGCATGCTGCGAAGCAGCCTGCGAGGCAACCTTCGTAGCGACCATAGTGGCAGCCAATGTGGCGCCAAACAACGTCACCTCACCCCGATGCCTCCGTGTGAAGTGTAAAGTGTGCCTAACAAAGCGCCACTTAGCGCCTTAGCCCGATTAGCCCCGATCCCCGGCCCATTGGCCCACGACCCACGGCCTACGGCCCACGGCCCATGACCCATAACCCACTAGAACTTATGAGGGATTAATTCAAATAAAAAACTTCTTGGCTTGCCGTTGGCAAGCCTCGAATAAGGGGCCTTTTGAAATACCAAAACATAAACTTTCCACTAGGCTACTAAGTATTTATAAAAAGTACTTATAGTTAATATATATATAGTTTGAAAACTCATTTTGGAAAGCAGTTTTGACCAAAAAATCCAACAATCCCCCACAAGTTTTTAAACTAGTGTCGTGTTATGGTACCATCGTTTCAATCGTTGTGTATAAGGTAGATGTTGCAAGGACTTGAATCCTCTTTAGTCTAACTGAATAGAAGATAGATGCGTGGTGTCGTAGATGTTAGATATAGGTGCCCTGCAGGCAATTATTGTATATTGTAACAGGACCTATATGTATATAACATCCTTGTTCAAAATGATAGTATGCTATTTTGGTCAGATTTATCTGATGTTCTAAATATACAGATAATGTCCTTAGAATAAATACTAGACTATCAGACATTTCGGATAGTGATCGTAATGAAGAGATCTGATTAGTCGGTAACGTATATTCTAAAATGTTCCTAGTTGATGAAGTGTTGAGATAGGACATCATCACTTTGGTTTAGACTAGTGTATGCTTTATTTCTCCTTTTAAAGGAGATGATCAATCTCTTAGATCATTGATGTGAGACATCAAGATACAGTATACAGGTGACTCATTAGTGAATGAGTTGACTGAACGACTCGCCGAGAACATCTAGTTGGTAATATACTTAACTGTCAAATAGAAGTTCTCAAGTGATATAGTACATAGTAGTCTCTTGACCTGAGGCATGAGTGCAATATCTTATATGTCAGTAAAGATGTATTTAGACTTTTACCTAACCACAGTTCTTATTGAATTGTGCATAACGGTTCTTGTTGGGTACATCCGGAGACATAAGTAGATATTGAGATGCCAAGAAGGGATTCGTCTCTCCCAGTATAGGGGTTGATGTCATAAGATTGTTTGATATAACTATAACCTGGAAATCCTTGGCCAAGGTGAATAAAGATAAACTGAGTGTCAGTTTGATCTTATTAGTTATGAGTTTAATATCAATAAACACTAATCAAGCTATTAGGGTTTGACAGTTTGCCATACCCTAGGCTCAATAGTTTGACATGGTTTGACGAAGAGACCGGACTGTACGGTATTATCATTGAGTGGTCCTGATAAAATTGGATAAGCATCTTGCAGACCTTTATCACAACTTATACCCGGGTGGTCTTCATGTGTAGCTAGCACCTCTGTTGTACTTATGGATATGATCCACTACCGAGTTTTTTAAGTTGGGCCCTAGAGTCACACCAAGCGCGTACTTGAATCCTATGAAACACAATTTATGGAGTGATGCGTATGATTGATACGCATATATGATTTCTTCCGGATACACATAAACGGTTATGTATATCGGTAAAATCGGAATGCTATGTGCTTAGGAAATGAATTCCAGTATTTTTCCCATAAAGTTAACTTTTAGTCAACTAGTTGACTTTTTGGTCAACAGTTGACTTTTGGTCAACTCTTGATTTATTTGGTCATATAGTGACTAATTAGTTAAAGATTGGAATAATACTATATACCGTATTTATGAAATACTGTATTAGTGATAATAATTTGGTATTCTCATTTATGAAATACACATACCATGTATAATGAGTCATGAGATGAGTCACTTAGTGGTATGGTTTGAGCACATGGTTTATTAGCACATGGTTTTGAAATGTAATGATTCATAAGATGATTCATTGCATGACTCACTTGATTAATCATTAATTTTTGATGATTCATTGCATGACTCATAGGATGAGTCATTCATATCATGAACACATTTCACTCTATAAATATGAGCTCTTTTTCTTATGGAAAGGTTAATGAAAAATTGGCTAAGTGTTTTTTCCATAAGAGAATAAAAGAGAGCTCTCCTCTTACTAAACTTTAGCAATCTTTGAGCAAGAGGAAGTAGTAGGATTTTAAGAACCCCGGGGTGGATATCTTGCCTTGTGTCTTAAGAAGACTCCCATTTTATCAAGCTCACTTGAAGACTTGGAGATCCACTACAAGGAGATTTTCTACTACAAGGAGCAAGAGCTAGGGGTTATTCGATCTTCCATCGAATCACGCTACGAAAGTATGACTTTCTAACTCTTGTATGCTCACTTAATAATAAGGATCATGTTAGATTTAATTAGACGATCCATATGAATATTTCATGCTCTCTACATGCTTAGTATTTTTGTACATACATGTCTTCCGCTGTGTATTATGCATGTAGACATAGCACGATTTCCTTCATGGTATCAGAGCTATGGTTCTATCTAATTGAATCTTAACATGTACATCTAACTCATGGAGGACCTTGTTCTTGCTTCTAATTTCTAGTTTACATGAAACTAGTTAATTAATTCAAGTTATTTTATAAAATAATTAATTACAACTAGTGTAGTTGTATGTTAGAAGCTTGTTAGTCTTTTTTGAGTTTGGATAATCCTTATGCTATCTAGTTTCCAATATGTTGCATAACTAGATAGATGCATATTTCTTAATGTTGATTAAGTTATATGATTTATCATCTTGTATGGATGTTATGTTTATGGATGGTAGTGGACAACTATTCTCTTGTATGTTTTGTATTGATGTAATAAAGTTAGAAATGTAATAATTATTTACGACCTCTTCCCTCCCCGAGCATGGGCTACGCCTACGGGTTTAGGCACTTGCTCACCGATCATGGGCTACGCCTACGGGTATAGGCCCTTGTTCGGGTGTGGGGGGGTATGGTTGCTTAGTTTAGTTATTTCATTTATAGCTTTTGCTTTATATTTAATGCAATATTATTACCCATCCTACGAGATGGTTTTTCCATTATAAATGGGGCTTGCACGTCCTATGTTTATATGATTGTAATAATACAGAGTTTGCAAGGGAACAAGCACCGCAAGGAGTTGCATATGGCTTGCTAAAATGTAATTAGTGTAGTTGCATTTTATTTTCTTTAGTTGTCCACTACCATTCTATATAAGTTTTACATTACATATGTTGATATGTTGGTTGTGCCCCAAATTGTAGATGTCAATACAATTGGGTGCTATTTTTTGCAAAGTTTATATCTCTATCTCACTAGAGAATAGTTTTTATTATAAAAACTTATTTTTTAAAACTTTGTGAGACATGGCAATAAGAGTTTATTGACCATAGAGTGGTGAGATCGACATTAACATAGTGTTAGTGTGAAAGATAAATAAACCTAAAGCAGTTAAAAGAGATGTATTTAGAATGAGCTTTTAACTAGTGTCAAGGAAAGTAATTATGAGATATAGCTCATGGGGTGATGCCCAACTTAAGATTAGGGGTGATGCCCAATCTTTCGCGCTATAGTCTTAAAGAGAAGTGGTTACTTAATTAAGGTCCGATAAATATTCCCGGTGAATAGCTCGGAACCCTCCCACCAATCTTGCGCTTTCCTGGCTAGTTTAATTGTTGCAAGTATAAATATAGAGCATCTTTAAACTATATCAAGTTCGATTACGGTAAAAGATTTGAGAAATCGTCCGTAGCCCTCCATCATTTTAGTTAAATACTATTAAGCTTATAAATACTATGTTTGTTGGCATACGTCAAGGCATAACTATTCTATGGCTAAATAGTATTCATCTGTATATAAGATATAAGGATAGCTTAAGTTGGTTATGCAACTTTGTTGGCATACGTCAAGAGTTTGCATAAGTTAAATTTAAGCCAGTCAAGAAATGATGGGTACAAACTTGACTAGCATTTTATGATTTGTTGGCATACGTCAAGGTCATAAAAGACTAGGGGTAAAATCATATCAAGAATTACAAGAGTGTAAAAGACAAAAGTTGTCTACCAATTATTGAATGTGTTAATTTGTTGACATACGCCAAGGTTGATGCATTCAATGATAATTGGATCTTGATCCCACTTGAAAACAATGAGTTGTTTTCCGATCACCTATTATAAGGTTTTGAGGGACTCGAAAAATAGTGGGAGGCATAACTTAGATAAAAATAAACCAAATCTATTTTATGTATTGAACATCTGCTAAAATACCTTTTCTCTCTCTTTCAGGCCATTATGTCTGGTTTAAAACTCATATTGGAACAGAACAAGTTAACCGGTCCTAATTACAAAGACTGGTTGAGGAATGTTAAAATTGCCCTAACTTATGACAAAGTAGCATATGTCCTCACTGCGCCCGAACCTGTTCTAGGCCTAGAACCCACTATAGCGGAAACTGAAATCCGCAATACATGGGATAAAGATTGTTCACTTGCTCAATGCCTCACCATTGCCTCTATGGATTTGGTCCATCAGAGACAACATGAGAATATGGATATCAGATCCATATTTCGTAATACAGAAGAACTGTATGGCGAGCAACCGCGACAAATGAAGTACGCGGCGTCTAGGAATCTGTTCCAGACGAAAATGACTGTGGGATCTTCTGTTGGGGATCATGTCCTCAAAATGATCGCCTATGTCAATGAGCTTGAACTTTTGAACGTAGGCCTAGATGCAGATAGATATACAGATATCATTCTGCAGTCCTTGACACCAGCATACTCCCGATTCATATCACAGTTTTTGATGATGGATCTGGAGCCCACTCTTCCTGCCTTGCTTAATTTGTTAAGACAGGAAGAAAGTTCTTTGAAAAAGGGACAAACACCAGTCTTGGCTATAGGGCAATCTTCTTCCTCTTCTGGCAAATTGGTTGCTAAGAAAAAAGGAATGAAGAAAACTACTAAACCAAGGAAAGGTGTTAAGAAGGCTGTCAAGAAGGATAAAGGAAAGGCAAAAATGATGACAGCAGAATGCTTCCATTGTCATAAGTCAGGACATTGGAAAAGGAACTGCCCAGAATACCTAGCCTCACTCACCAAGAATAAGCAAGTTGTTGCTTCATCTACAGGTGTGTTTGTTACTCAGAATTGTTTTTCTATAAATCATACATCCTGGGTATTAGATACCGGATCAGGATCTCACATCTGTAATTTGTTACAGGGACTTAAAAGTTATAGAAAACTTGGAGCTGGAGAGATGACTATGCAAGTTGGTAATGGTGCAATAGTTGCAGCACTTGCAGTAGGGGATTTTCATCTAGCTTTACCAAATGGAAACGTTTTGATTTTAAATAGCTGCTATTTTGTACCAACTATGATGTGTAATATAATATCCATATCTTTATTAGATAAAGATGGATATGTATTTAAGTTGGAGAACAATGTTATGAATATCATATTTAATCAAAAGTTGATTGCTTATGGAACATTGTGCAATGGCATCTATATTCTTAATCAAAATACAATTCTGAACACTTATCACACTAATAAAAGAAAGCACTCAGTTATGAATGACGCTTTCTTATGGCATTGCAGACTTGGTCACATTAATAAAGAAAGACTTGGCGAGCTTCATAAGCATGGATATTTAGATCCATTTGACTTTGAGTCTTATGAGACTTGCAAGTCTTGTCTTAAAGGTAAAATGACCAAGACTCCATTTACAGGAACTGGAGTAAGAGTTACAGAACTCTTAGGACTGATACATAGTGATGTATGTGGTCCTATGTCTACAATGGCCAGAGGTGGCTACTCCTACTTTATTACTTTTACTGATGATTTTTCAAGGTTTGGACATGTGTTTTTGATGAAACACAAATCTGAAGCACTTGAGAAATTTATCGAGTACAAAAATGAAGTAGAGAACCAAACGGGCAAGAAAGTTAAAATTCTTCGATCGGATCGAGGAGGTGAATACTTGAGCTCGGAATTCTTAGGTATTTTAAAAGAGAATGGGATTCTCTCTCAGGTTACTCCACCCTTTACACCACAGCTTAACGGCGTGTCAGAAAGAAGGAATCGTACCCTATTAGATATGGTACGTTCCATGATGAGTAACACTGAGTTACCTTTTTCATTCTGGGGGTATGCATTAGAAACAGCAACACACTTACTGAATAGGGTTCCAACTAAAGCAGTGCCTAAACCTCCATATGAGATATGGAGTGGGAAGAAACCACATCTTAATTATATTAAGATTTGGGGATGTCATGCTTATGTAAAGAAGCAAGATCCCAAAAAGTTAGAGGCACGCTCAGTATTATGCAAATTTGTAGGATATCCAAGGAATTCCATTGGATATCAATTCTACCACATCGATGAACAAAAGATAATTGTTTCTCGGCATGCCACCTTCTTAGAGAAGGAATTTCTTGAAAAAGAAATTAGTGGGAGCATGGTAGAACTGGAAGAAATTTCAGAGATACAAAATATTACTGATAAATTAGTGGAACCAGCAAATTCAGTTATACCAGAAGAACCTCAACCACTCCACAGATATCCAAGGCGATCTCATGCACCTAAGACACAATATAATTTTTTAGTTGAAGGTGGCATGTTAGATCACGTCATAGATGATGACGAACCTTTAAGTTATCAGCAAGCCTCTGAGAGTAGGGACTCTGTTGCTTGGCATGATGCAATGAAATCTGAAATAGACTCTATGTACACCAACAAAGTATGGATATTAGACAATGCTCCTAAAGGGGTGATACCCATAGGTTGCAAATGGTTGTTTAAGAAAAAGTTGGGTGTAGATGGAAAAGTAGAGACTTTTAAAGCTAGACTGGTAGCTAAAGGTTTTCGTCAAAGACCTGGTTTGGACTACGATGAAACTTTTTCTCCAGTGGCTATGCTCAAGTCTATTCGGATCCTACTTGCTATAGCTGCTCACTATGACTATGAGATCTGGCAAATGGACGTTAAAACTGCATTTCTAAATGGTGATTTAGAAGAGTGCATATATATGACGCAACCAGAGGGTTTTGTAGTTAGTGGGAGCAGTGGAAAAGCATGTAGATTGCTTAAATCTATTTATGGACTGAAGCAAGCATCACGGAGATGGAACATCTGTTTTGATGATGCTATCAAAGAGTTTGGTTTCATCAAAAATCCAGATGAACCATGTGTGTATAAAAGGATAATTGGGAGTATTATATCGTTTCTTATTTTATATGTAGACGATATACTCTTAATCGCTTGAGATCAACGAGGAAACTCGTTTCAATAACGCGGGGCTGGACTCCGTCGTTTAATCTTCTTGACGAGGGGTTTAACCTCCGCGTCTCAGATTTTTGACGCGAGGGTCGACCCAACCTTCGCGTCTGAGATTGTCTGACGCGGGGTTCGACCTTCGCGTCTGGGCTTGTTTGACGCGGGGTTCGACCTTCGCGTCTGAACTTGTTTGACGCGGGGTTCGACCTTCGCGTCTGAACTTGTTTGACGCGGGGTTCGACCTTCGCGTCTGAACTTTGCTTTTGAGTTGTCTAACTCTTTTCCTCTTTTTGCAGTGCGCCATACCAGCGAGCCTCTTCTTTTTCGCCACCATTTTGGACATGAAGGTGGTGCAGACATGAACTTAACCTTCAGCTCGCGATTAGAACTCCCAGTTTTCCGAATGAGGGAGAAGAATCGCGTGGAACTGATCACCCAAGCTTCTCATGACACTCTCAGGACGTTGGTTTCGGACGCTCGACTTGAAAGCCCAAGCCGTAGGCCAATAGTCAAACCTGGATACCTCTTCGGGGACTTTGTTGACTTTGACGCAAGCACTGCGTATGATGGGGACTATAAGTGACTGCGGAAGGTTAAGGACCGCAACCTTTTCTTGCCCAATATGGAGAGGATGTTCCCCATATCTTATTTCCAGTGCGCTTCTA
>NC_033796.1:73054977-73129671 GCF_001876935.1 Asparagus officinalis
ATTTTTGTACATACATGTCTTCCGCTGTGTATTATGCATGTAGACATAGCACGATTTCCTTCAGTAGAGATTTGAACCAGCACATGTCTAAAATCCAGCGATCATACAAGATCAAACTTATATGTGGTAGTTTTTACTTTGAACCACACTTACCTTTGCCTTTGAACATTTATGGCCCTATGCTAGTCCTGGTTTCTGCTAGGGCTCTAGGTATCTTTCCATAAGACATCATAGGAGACGGCCAAATCTCCACCCAGGCATAGGTGAGTTCTTTAGGCATGTTTCCTATTAAACATCCCGCATCCAAAATGCTTTAAACTCATTCAGGCTTAAGAGTTATCCTCTCTCATGATAGGATTCTAGGTTAGGCTTTAGGTGTGTTTCCTATCTAACACCCCGTATCTGAAATGCTTCGGACCCATTAAGGTTTAACAGCCAACCCCTTTATATGATAGGATTATCGGTGAGTCCTTTAGGCATGTTACCAATCTAACATTCCACATCTGAAATGCTTTGGACCCATTAAGGCTTAACAGCGAACCTCTTTACATGATAGGATTTCCTTATAAATCTTACTTGACTTTTGAACCAATCATCTTGTCTTCTGTAAGGACCATAAATTTTCAATATTAGTTAAAATAATTTTCTAGTATTTTAAAATATTTAATTATGATTTTAAAAGAGTATTTGTATTTTTCTTGAATTTCTACAATTTTCTATGATTTAAAGTCTAAGTTTTATATTTATTTAAATGATATTAATATTTATAAATTAATTTTATGCGATGAAAATTTATGAAATTTATCTGTTGCGTTATCGATGCTGTTATATGTCATTTTGAATAATATGTGGTATTATTATTATTATTACGTATATTTTTGTATAATACGTTGTATTATTAATTACGTATTATTTGTATAATTTCTTGTATTGTTTCTACTGTTACATATTATCTGTCATATTAGTTTAACTAGTATGTTTTACTGTGTATAAAATTATACCATAATTATTTGATTTTCAATATAAGAAATTATATTTTTATTAATTAATCTTGTTTAATTGTACAATTTGTGGTATTATTTCTACTATTGCGTATTATCGGTTGTATTACTACAACTAGTAAGTTTTAATGTGTAGATAATTTTTATATAATTATTTAATTTATTTCGTGATGACTATTATTTTTAATTAATTTTCCAAAACCCTAATTATATAAATACGTATATATAAATCCTCTCTCTCTCTCTCTCTCTCTCTCTCTCGTATGCAGTCCGCCGCACTCCTCTTCTCTCACGACTCGACCCCTGACCGTCCGCCGGGCCGTCCAGCCCTGTCGGCCCCGACACGAAACCCTCACCCGCCTGGCCTGACCAAGCCGACCCTCGGTCCGGACCCTCCGAGCCTCCGGCCCCGCACCCGCTGCCTTCCTCCTGCCCTCACCGGTAGCCAAGCCTAGATCCACAACGCCAGCTGCTCGTCGTGCCTGCAGCCCACACCGCCCAACCGCGCTCCTCCATCTCCCCTTTTGCCGGTGACCAGCACCTGTCCTCCGCTTTTCATCTCCAACGAAACCGCCACCCGCCGCTGTCCGACTCCACATCACCAGCCGCCCCCTCGTTCTCATTCCGCACGCCGCCAGCCCGAGGCACGCGCCTGTGCCTTTCCCTCTTTTATATCGCTCTGCCCGCGCCTTAGGCAGCCGCGCCAGGCCATCGTCCACCCTTTTCCCCGTGACTCTGACGGCGCCGTGCAACCAGTCCATAATCCGATGTAGTGCGGCACTCGCCTCGCTCTTGCCCCCTAGAGGCTCCGCGCTCCGACACACCTCTCCCTCGTTCCTAGATCTCGCGTCGAGCGAGGCCCGCCGCCGGGTTCGACGCTCCTCCTCATCTCCTCCTCTTCCACCTTCGGGCCATCCTCCAGACACCAGATCCCGTAGGCCGTCGCCGTCCTCTTACAGCCGCGAACCCTGCGACAGCCGCCCCTTACAGTCACCCGACCCACAGCCCTCGCCGGAGTTCCTTCCAACGCCGTTCTCCTTCGCGTCCGATCCGACCCGTGCTGTCAGTGTCAATTTGTTCGACTAAACCCGAGGCAAGATCCCTATTCTCCGATCGTATATCATTACAATTTTAGATCTATCGTAAATTATTTATATGCAATATCCCGCTTCCCTTGATTTGATATTTCGTTATTTATATCCGTTAGTAATTGATTTTATAGATTAGACTATGATATGTAATTACCTGCGTGAGTTTGTTGATGAACGATATTGATTACGAGATGCTTTTAATAAAAAGAATATTTTAGATTTATTTTAAAATTATTATTATAAGAGAAGAAGTTGATTTTGAAAAAGGGGTTAGTTTTGAATTAATATAATGAGAAAGAATTTTTAAAAGAATTTTTGGAATTAATCAATTTATGATCACGACGATTGGAAATTACGACATTTCATGTATAATTATTTGATAGTTGTAGTTCCATCTTGCATTGTTATTAGTAGTTGTTCACGTTTCCGGTTCATGATTC
This sequence comes from Asparagus officinalis, assembly GCF_001876935.1. Lineage (NCBI taxonomy): Eukaryota > Viridiplantae > Streptophyta > Magnoliopsida > Asparagales > Asparagaceae > Asparagus > Asparagus officinalis. The sequence continues at coordinate 73,057,510 of NC_033796.1, forward strand.
ATGACACTGTTACATAGTATTCATTGCATTTATACATTGTTATAGTTGAGAATCGCGAGTATTGCTTGACTATAGTGACCCGTGAGATATGAGTTGTTGACTTGGACTTGGGATGAGAAGCTCTGGGTTCATGTTATCGGATATGTTGTTTATTTCCAGGCTCGCACCAGTGAATCGTTTCGCACTGGGGTGGGTCTAATGAGCAGTGATCGGATATGTTTATTATTTATTTCTAGGCTCGTATCAGTAAATCGTTTCGCACTGGGGTGGGTCTGAGGAGCAGTGATCGGATGTGTTTATTGTTTATTTCCAGGCTCACACCAGTGAATCATTTCGCACTGGGGTGGGTCAGAGGTGCGGTGATATTATGGTTATTGTTTATTTCCAGGCACACACCAGTAAATCATTTCGCACTGGGGTGGGTCTGAGGTACTAGTGAGATGTGGTTGTTAACTTAATATCCGATAATGTGAACCTTGACTCTATATGAGATGTGAACCAGTGACCTGTTATAGGATGGCTAATTACATGACTTGTTTCTTGGCTAAGTATGAGTTCTTGTGAGATATAGGATAGTTGTGTTTCTTTTCATACATAGATCAGGATTAATATTTAATTATTTACAATTCGAGATATATGGTATATACATGAGGGTTTCCTTGTTTGGATTATTTCGCTCAACGTACTACGTCTCTTGTTGTAGATTTTTAAGTATTAATTCCATCTAGTTGTATGACCTTGTGACTTGGATGATTAGACTGATCGCTAGCTGCATGATCTCGTTACCTGATCGATTTTGGATGCTTTATGTTTATCATGTTTTAGTAGCATTTTTGCATGTTGATTTTGTCAGATTTACAGTTACACGTTCTTTTGTTATTTCTGTTATCGTATCGTTTTTTGCTTGGGTTTTCGTTCGCTCTATTTGTTTTATGGGGTCTTGCTGTGTGCCATACACGCTGACGTACACCTGTTTTCTCTGGTGTACGTCAGACTTAGAGGAAGAAAAGGCTCAGCAGGAGCCAGATGATTCTCAGCAGGAGTGCCTTGTAGACGGAGTAGAAGAAGGAGTCGAAGCCTATTCTTTTTATTTATTAGTTGATGGTTCCAGTTACTTTTGTAGTTCTTTCCATTCCTGCATGTATTTTGTATCTCTTCAGCATTCATTGTTCATTTTGTATAAGGGTATGTTAGACCCATATTTTTATATCTGGGATGATTTACTGTTGATGATATGTCTATTTCTTATTCTGGGTTGTCCTTATATTCTTGCTATTGTGATCGGGGACCTGTGCCTTTCCATTGTATTTATTTTCAGACGCTTAGCGTATTGGATTGAGAAGAAAAGAAAAGAGAAAAAAATAATAGTGTATATTTCTTCTCAATCTAATACGTCGCGGGCTTGTTCACGTTCCGATTCCCAGGTATTTTGGGAAGTGGGGCGTGACAGTCATCAGTAGCGTAAGCTTTGAACTAATAACTTGATGAAATGATAAGTGTTTGTAAGACTCACCAAACTTTATAAATCTTACTTGACTTTTGAACCAGTTATCTTTATTATTAGTAGCATAAGCTTTGAACTAATAATTGGATGAAAATGGTAAGTATTTGTAAGACTCACAAAACTTTGAGACCCATTGCAGCAGACGTCCTTTCGACTATGTCCTTTTTTAGACCTTTAGTCAAAGGATCAGCCACATTCTCTGAAGACCGAACGTCAATCACCAAGATGATTCCTTGGCAAATGAGTTCTCTCAAATAGTCATGCTTCAGACGAATGGTCCGCTTCTTTCCATTGAACAACGAGTTCGCTACCACAGCACCCGTTGCCTGATTATCATAATAGATTGTAATTGCGCCTTGCAATTTTGTTAATGGAAGGTCTCGGAGAATACAACTGAGCCACTCAGCTTCATCTCCTACAGCATAGAGTGTGAAGAACTCAGATTCCATCGATGACTGTACAATCATAGTTTGCTTCTTAGATTTCCACGAGACGGCAGCTCCGCCCATGGTGAAGACAAAACCCCCAGTAGATCTGCACTCATCTGGTTCTGAGCACCAGTTCGCATCTGAATAGCCTTCGATTATAGTCGGATATCCGATGTAGAATAGGTCCAGACCTATAGTTCCTTTCAAGTATCTCATCAATATCTGGATAGTATCCCAGTGAAGCTTTCCAAGATTACTTATGAACCTACTAAGCATTCCTACAACAAATGCTATATCTGGCCTTGTGCAGCTCATCGTGTACATAAGACTTCTAATTATCTTTGAGTACCTTAGCTGCTCTACTGGTCTTCCAGTGTTCGATCTATGCTTCTTGTTGTAATCATACGGCACTGACAGTTCTGGCATTTGTTTTTAGCCATACTTCCTTAGCATGCTCTCGGCATAATAAGATTGGGACAATCCAATACCCTCTTCAGAGTATATAATTTTGATTCTAGGAATCACGTCTGCAGTTCCAAGGCCATTCATGCTGAACTGAGCTGATAGAAATTTCTTGGTAGATGTTACTATCTCCAAATCACTCCCGGCGATGAGCATATCATCCACATTAAGGCAGATAAGCACCACATTCCCTTCAGAAACCTTGATGTATAGGCACTTGTCAGACTCGCTGACTTGATACCCATTGTTGCGAACAACCCCATCGAACTTCTCATGCCAGAGTTTCGGTGCCTGCTTAAGTCCATATAGAGACTTAATAAGTTTACAAACCTTACCAGCTGGAGCATCAAGTCCTTCTGGTTTCTCCATGTAGATCTCTTCTATGAGGTCTCCATTGAGAAAGGTAGTCTTCACATCCATCTGATGTATGACGAATCTTTTTATCGCCACCCATACGATAAGCACTCTGATGGTAGTGATCCTGCAAACTGGTACATAGATGTCAAAGAAGTCTATTCCTTCTCTCTGAGAGAATCCTTTTGCCACCAGTCTTGCTTTATACTTTTCAATAGTACCATCGGGATGAAGCTTCTTTTTAAAGATCCACTTGCAATTGATAGGCCTAGCACCTTTAGGTACATCCACCAGCTCCCATGTGTGATTTTGGATCAATGAATCCATCTTATCATCTATAGCTTCTTTCCATAGAAGAGCGTCTGTTGACTGCATTGTTTCTTGGAAAGTTTGTGGGTCTCCTTCCACGTTATAGGTGATGAAGTCATCTCTAAAATCTTTCTGTTTTCCGACACATTTGGAAGATGGTTCAGTAACTCCTTCATCACTAACAATTTCAGTTTCTCATAAAACTGGCTCCTCTAGTGCGTCTGATGTACTAGCATTCTTTGCTATATCTTTGAGCAATAATCCTTTTTCTTTGATAAACTTATCCTCAAAGAATTCTGCATCCCGAGCTTTAATGATGGAGTTGGTTCCAAGGTCAAGGAACTTGCAAGCATCACTATCTTCAGCAAAGCTAAGAAACACACATCTGTTTGCCTTTGGTCCGAGCTTAGGCCTTCTGATATCTGAAACTCGAACATATGCAAGACACCCCCACACTTTGAGACTATCCAAAGGATCTGAATATCTCAACCATAACTGATGAGGAGTACTATCAGTTTTGGAATAGGGTACTCTGTTAAGAATCCAGTTTGCCATCAGCAAAGCCTCTCCCTAATAGCATATAGGTAGACCGGATGTGATTAGCATCGAATTCACCATCTCAGTCAATGTGCGATTCTTCCTTTTTGTAATTCCATTAGATTGCGGAGAATACGGAGCAGTGGTTTTAGCAATGATTCCATGCTCCTTGAAATTTTCCTCCGACTCCTTAGATTGGTACTCCCCTCCTCTGTCACTCCTAAGTCTTTTCACCTGAAGTCCAAGCTGCTTCTCCACTCGAGTCTGAAACTCAACAAAGTTGCTGAAGGCTTCATCTTTAGATTTTAACAGGTAGACGTGACAGAAGTGAGAGTGGTCATCAATGAAGGTGATGAAGTACTTCATGCCGTCTCGAGTGACAAAGCTCTTGAAATCACAAGTATCTGAGTGAATCAAATCCAATAGGTTAGTGCTCCTTGTGACACTTGGAAATGACTTTCTTATCAGCTTTGTTTGCGCATAGACTTCACACTTGTCAGGTTTGTTACCCCCACATTTCGAAAGTAATCCTAACTTCTCCATGCTAGACAGCTTTCAATAATTTACATATCCTAGCCTATTGTGCCATAATACAGAGGAGTAAGTAGAAGAGGATACTACATTTACAACTGAGTTTGGTACAATAGTACTAATCTTATACATGCCATCAGTACGATATGCATTACCAAAATACATTTTCTTAAAAGATAACACAGCCTTTCCTCCTTGGAAATCCAGCCTCATACCAGCGTCACACAGCAGGCTTCCAGAGACTAAGTTTTTGGCAATTGAGGGAACATGTTTCACATCCTTCAATGTGAGAGTCTTTCCTGAAGAAAGAGTCAACTCCACAGTCCCAGTGCCAAGAACAGGAACCACAGAACGATCAGCCATTGATACGTTCTTTTTGGCAGCAACATAGGAAGAGAACAAATCTCTGATGGAGCAGACATGATAGGTAGCACCTGTATCTAACCACCAACCAGAGACTTTGCTGGGAGTTGTCACCTGAAAGAGAATAGCCACACAATTGTCAAGTTGATTAACATTATGTACTGTTCCCTTCTTTGGTGCTTTGTAGTCTTTGGTAAAATATCCTTGCTTCCCACAATTGAAGCATTTTCCGCTCTTCTTGAAATCTTTCTTCTGAACATTCAGGTTCTTCAGATTATGATTCTTCTTTTTGTTAAAAGACTTCTTTTTCATAGAAGAATTGGTACCATTCTCAGAATTAGTAGCCATAATGTTAACAAACGCCTTCTGCTTAGCTATGAGCTCATTCTTTGTGCGAGTCTGAATCTCTTCCTCGACCCAAATGAACCTCTTCGAATAGATAAAGTCACCTATCTTTTCCTTCTTCGGATGTCCGTGGAGAACGACATCTAAGATGGAGGAAGCTTGTTGACAATTGCACTAGAAATGAAGGTTTGACAAAGACTGATCTTTTCATCCTTCAGCTTCATAACAAGCTTTTCGAGTTTTTTAACTTGAGGCAAAACCTCAGTGTCATCTTTAAACTTGAAGTCCAAAAATTTGTCAATGAGGTGAGACTTGGAAATCTTCTCTTTATCCTTGTATTGCTCCTCCAGAGCATTCCAGATTTCCTTTGCAGATGGCTTGTTGGTGTAAGTATCTACCCGATGATCAGCCAGACAGTTAAGGAGATAACTCCTACAGAAATAATCATCTTTATCCCAAGAGGCTTCAGACTCTGAGTCTTCTTTACAGAAATAATCATCTTTATCCCAAGAGGCTTCAGACTCTGAGTCTTCTTCAAAGTCAGGTTTCTCCTCAGAAACCACATTTATCCCAAGAGGCTTCAGACTCTGAGTCTTCTTCAAAGTCAGGTTTCTCCTCAGAAACCACATAGTATATTTTTAGGAGTTGCATCCCAAAAATCACTTTTTGACGCTATGCGTTAAAGTTAGATCCATCAAAGTTTTCTAACTGGAGACAGTCCACTCCAAGAGTCCTCGCGGGATTCATTAGTAGATCTGAAATATTGCTTTAAGATTGTTAGAAATTATGGTTAAATCTGGAATTAAACAGTAAAGGATGATGTGCTGTTATTTTAAACTTTTTCAATTAACTGTTGTGCGTTTGTGAAACGTTGTGTTTAAAGCAATATTTGGCCTACTTCGGTGCAAGGATCCCAACGCCAAACTGCTTCTAGGAATAGTAGTACAGGACTCTGGTGTGCACCAACCCAGTACTGTCAAGATCTACTTGATCTATAAGACCTTTCGGTTAAGGCAAAAGATCTCCTCGATCTCAGAACCCTTCAGTTCAAAAAATCTTTTGGTTTTAGGGTTCCTGTGGGCACAGTTTCTGCAGCAGCAGCACAACAACAACAACAACAACGTCGATCCGACGTTCGTTTTCCACGCTCGCATATGTATACTAACGTTCGTATTCCACGCTCACGAGAGAGTTTCCAACTTCAACCAAAAGCTGCCCAATGACGCTATTTATAGGCCTCTAAGGCCAGCTCAAGAGTCACTAGCAATTAATGCGATCGTTATAATTCTTAATGACAATTAAGATTGTAACATTAATGCATTAAATTGCTTTTAATGCTGTTGTAACTGCTGAATACGAGGCAATCAATGGATCGTTGCTACAAAATGTGAGGGTCATGTCTCAGCAAATCAGACGAACCTCATTTAACAAACGAACATCATCAAACAGGCGAACCTCGTATGACAGACGAAGCTCGTCGAACGAGCGAACATAGTCAAATAGGCAAACCTCGTATGATATATACGAACCTCGTCGATCGAGTGAATCTTGACAAACATGCGAACCTCATATGACAGACGAACCTCGTCAAACAAGCGAACCTCGTATGACAGACGAACCCCGTTGAACAAACGAACATCGTCAAACAGGTGAACCTCGTATGACAGATGAAACTCGTCGAACGAGCGAACCTTGTCAAACTACAAGAACACTAGGGTCACCCTCGTGTGAATACATAGCTTGTCCGCATGCTGCGAAGAAGTTTACGAGGCAACCTTCGTGGTGACCATAGTGGTAGCCCACGTGGCGCCAAACAGCGTCACCTCGCCCTGATGCCTCCATGCGAAGTGCAAAGTACGCCTAACAAAGCGTCACTTAGCGCCTCAGCCCGATTAGCCCCGATCACTAGCCCATTGGCCCACGACCCACTAGAACTTATGAGAGATTAATTCAAATAAAATACTTCTCAGCTTGCCATTGGCAAGCCTCGAACAAGTGACCTTTTGAAACACCAAAACATAAACTTTTCACTAGGCTACTAATCATTTATGAAAAGTACTTATAGTTAATATATATATATATATATATATATATATATATATATAATATATATATATATATATATATATATATATATATATAATATATATATATATATAATATATATATATAGAGGAATATGGGTATGCTTGGTACCGAATCACAAAATTTGTGCTTGGTAGTTGGAGTGGCATATTAATCCCTCCAGCTCATTCCAAATGGGGGACCATATACAATGGGTTAAATGGGTCCCCTAATTGAATAAGGTGGATGGGAATTGAGAAGCACATCCACTACCAGCACAATTGTGCTTGGTAACCAAGTATAACGCCATTTTTTTCTCATAATATAATATATATATATATATATTTATAATACGTATATATATAATATTATATATATATATATATATATATATATATATATATATATATATATATATATATAAGTTTAAAAACTCATTTGGAAAGTAGTTTTTGACCAAAAATTAACACAAAATAGAGGGGGGGGGATTAGGTATTTAAGGGCTCTTTTTTGGGCGGATTGGGGTTTGGGCGTGTATGTGGGGGTAGGGGCGGGGCAGCCATGTCCCTTTGCGTTTGTGCAGAGCTAGTTGCGATGAAGATGTTACACATTATTTCCTTACATCTTCATAAAATGAAATTACTTCCTCAACTCATAGAAATTGCTCGTAGGCCCCTAATTCTTAAGTAGTTTCAAATCTCTCTAATTGCTACAACTACTCTTAATTGGTGATGATAATATAATTTCAAACTATTAATATCAATTTTAATGATTTGATCTACTTATTCATGAAAGATTTAATGGACTAATATTGAAAAAAAACTAATTAACTAATAGTATATGTGCAAACAATATACTTGAGTTGGGAGCTAGTACATTATATAAAGAAAAAGAGTTTTGGACCTGCAAATAGGAATGATTTTGGTTATGGGTCAATGAAAAAAGAAATAAGTGGCTAATAAATTAGCTAATATGATTTTTACCCATCCCTAGTTAACATAAAAGCATTCTTATTTCCTTTTCTCAGATTATGTTTTCTGGGATTTAGGGCCTGTTTGTTTCGTTTCCCCACTTTCCATCCCCCACTTTCCCCCATTTTTTTGTATTTTCTTCACTTTCCCCACTTTCCACCCTTACAAATCTCCCACATCAACCAATAATATTGTGACAACTCATCTCATCTCATCTCATTTCTTATTTTTAAAAATAAACTAAACACAATAAATGAGTCCCATCAATCAACTCATCCAACTCAACTCACCCCATTTTCCTTCATTTTCTATCATCTTTAAAAATTACTCATATCATCCAATAATATGGTGACAACTCATCATATCTCCTCTAAATTTTCCTTCCTTCACTTTACTCCAAAAAAACAAGGAATTTGATGGAAAATAGTATGCGTCACATCATCCAATAATATGATGACAACTCATCTCATCTCATTTATTTTCTTAGTTTTAAGAATGAACCAAACACAAGAAAACACTTTCCCTTATTTTTTAGCTAACCAAACACAAGAAAAGAACCTCTAAATAAAATATTGTTTGTGAAAAATTTGTAGTAAAAAGACAATGAAAGAAAATTAACTTGTATTCTCTCAAAATCAATTATAATTTGGATTTCATGATTACAAAAGAGAGGAGAATGAATTTAATTCTCCCCTTTGTTTAAATCTAGGTTCTTCATGGTAGCGATGGAGTGCCTCCCTCGAATGCTCGCGTCGAGTTTGCTCTCCGTTGACGATCCGCACGTCTTGATTTACTGGAACGTGATTTTCTCCTCACGATTTGACGTTGTGGAGAACTTGCATGGTAAGTTTGAAAATAACTCTTAACGAGTTGATAACTCAGAGCGAGTTTTAGAAGAACTTGCAGAGCAAGTTTTGAACTCTGATCGAGTTGATAACTCTGAACGAGTTTGAAACTCTATGGAAGAGTTGATTTAACAGAAAGTCGGTTATAAGCTAAGGATGAAGAAGCTCCTATTGTCGATCTCCAAAATCCCAGCCGAAGGATGAAGGCTCTTCTTTGCTACCAAGCTTGCTCTTGACCGAATCTCCCTCTGTTGATGAGACAAAATCCGATCCCTTAACTCAATTGAGTTTCTCATATTTATAGGGGATTAAGGGTGGTAACCCCCCCCTTAATTCTCTCCTAAGTGGGGCGGAAATCCCTCAAATCGTGGGGAAAAATAGTTCCTGGAACTGTTCAGTTCGTGTTTGAACGAGTCAAACGCCTAAATTGGCGTTCTAGACCTTAACTCTGCATCTTAGAGATGAGACGCAGAGTTAGGCGCTCGCTGGGAGTTGGAACGCACAGGCCGCTTGCGTTTCGGACCTTAACTCTGCGTCGTGGAGATGAGACGTAGAGTTGGGCGCTCGCTGGTAGTTGAAACGCACAGGCCGTGCTGTTTTAGAGATGAACTCTGCGTTTTAGGCTGAAAACGCAGAGTTGGGCCTGTTTTAGGCTGAGAACGCACAGGTCGTGCTGTTTTAGAGATGAACTCTGCGTTTTAGGCTGAAAACATAGAGTTAGGCCTGTTTTAGGCTGAGAACGCACTGGTCAAGCTGTTTTAGAGATAAACTCTACGTTTTAGGCTGAAAACGCAGAGTTGAGCTTGTTTTAGGCTGAAAACGCACAGTTGGGCCGGAACTCTGCGTTTTGATGTTATATCACGAGGATAACCTCTGCGTTTTGAGGTTATAACGCTGGTTCGACCTGTGCGTTTTGACTCTGTAATGCAGAGGCGAACCTTAGGCGGGCTTGGCGAGCTTCAGGCTAAGTCCAATGTTCTGACGAAGTCCGGTCTTGCAGACGGACTTCAGAACATAACTTGCTGCGAAGAACAGGTCATAACTTTCAAACCGTAAGTCGGAATTGGACGAATTATATATGAAAATCGGCTATCTCGACGAGACGGAGCCATCTAAACCAAGCCAAAGGCTTCGGTTCGCTTCCTCCATTTCGCCAAATTCCTTACGGTTTGAGAGATATATGCGTTTTAATATGAAGAGACCGTCAATTTGTAGTCTCTTTTGCTAGAGCGTTGCAAAGATCGTCACCTTGTAACCTTCGTCTTGGCTCCTTAAAAATATAAGAGTCATCAGATTGTAACTCCCGATGTTGATTGTGAAGGCTGTTGAATTAGAGCTTTCATCGGTTGTCGTGAAGGTCGTCAGATTTTAACCTTCAACGATCTACGTGAAAGTCCTCAAATTATAGCCTTATGGAAGTCGTCAGATTGTAACTTCAGTCGTCGGTGTTTGATGGAGATCAGCTATCTGTTGTGATTTTTAGACAGCCTACAAATATCTTTAAAAATCACTCACATCATCCAATAATATGGTGACAACTCATTTTCTCTCATCTCTTTTTTACTTCTAAGAAGTGAACCAAACACAAGAAAACATCAAATCATGGAAAATATGTTTACTTTTCTTTACTTTCCTTCACTTTCCCTATTTTTTAAGCGAAACAAACATGCCCTAATTATCATTCGTAGGTAAATAGAATTAGAAACATCTTCAATGAACTCATTTCTCGGGTGTCTGTCTGCATTTTAGTAAAAACTATTTGGATCTCACCTTTTACCTAATTATCATTCGTAGGTAAATTTAGTTTCATGATATTCTTTATTCAGAGCTGTAGTAATTTGTAATGGACTTCTATTTCATACTTTCATGTATGTTTTGCATTTAATAAGTTAAATGTTAATTGAGGTTACACTCACGTGGTTTTACATTTTGTGGTGGAATAAGAAAATTGGGTCCTTCCATTTTTATTAAAGTTGTACATTAAGAAATAAAATTAATATGTGAAAATCATATAATCTATAGCATATTATCAATCCATTAGGTCTTAGAAAAAGAATTTGTAGTTTATGATTAGGGGTTGTTTGGTTCGTTTCCTAGATATAGGGAAAATGTATTTCTATGTACAAAAACACAAGTTTTGAGTTTTCTAAACTTTTCCAAGAAATAGATTGTTTCACTTTGGTTCGCATAAGAAAATGATGAGAAACCAATGTATTTATTTTTCTTGTGTTTGGTTCGCATGGAAAAAAAAAGAGAAAACTTTTGTTTATATGGCAAAAAGCTAACGTGGCTGCAGTTTTCGTTGATTTCATGAGGTTGAGGAAGGAATTAGGGGAGAGAAAAAATCTGATGTGGCGGCGATTATCACCGAGTTTCCCTTCTTCAACCCTAGCAAACCAAAGATGGGAAAAAAATCGACGGAAAGCTTATATCCTACGTGGCCATGAAAAATCTGATGTGAAGACGGTGTAAAACTTTTCCACCGAGGGGCTGTTTGGTTCGCTATTATAAGGGGTGGAAAACTCAGAAACCCCCCCCCCACGTCAGATTTTTAGCCATCCACGTCAGCTTTTTTGTTTCCGTCCATTTCTTTGTGCCGCTTTGGTTCGCTCGAATGGAAGAGGGAAAACTCTGCTGAAATCGCCGCCAACTAAGATTTTTTTTCCTCTCTGATTTCCTTCCCCAACCAAGTGAAATTGATGAAAACTCTGCCATGTCAGATTTTTTCCTTCTCTGCTTTGTTTACAAAAGTTTTCCTTTTTTTTCTATGCGAACCAAACACAAGAAAAATAAATACATTGGTTTCCCACTATTTTTTATGTGCGAACCAAAGCAAAACAATCTATTTCTTAGAAAAGTTTGGAAAACTCAAAACTTGTGTTTCTTTACATGGAATTGTATTTCTCTATATCAAGGAAACGAACCAAACAGCCCCCGAGTTAAAAAACGAACCAAACAGTCCCTTAATGGAAAACCAACTATAATTAGTAAATTTTTAAAAGGAAACTTTAAATGATTGGGACATGTTGATTCATAATGGGTGAATAGGTTAAAATGATTTAAGTATTCATGGAAATATTTCTTGGTAAAATTTCTAACCCTTCTTCTTTTTTCACCTACTTGCATATGAGGCTGTTTGGTTCGCTATTATAAGGGGTGGAAAACTCAGAAAACCCCTCCACGTCAGATTTTTAACCCTCCACGTCAGCTTTTTTGTTTCCGTTCATTTCTTTGTGCCGCTTTGGTTCGCTCGAATGGAAGAGGGAAAACTCTGCTGAAATCGCCGCCAACTAAGATTTTTTCCCTCTCTGATTTCCTTCCCCAACCAATTGAAATTGATGAAAATTCTGCCACGTCAGATTTTTTTCTTCTCTGCTTTGTTTACAAAAGTTTTCTTTTTTTTTCTATGCGAACCAAACACAAGAAAAATAAATACATTGGTTTTCCACCATTTCTATGTGCGAACCAAAGCAAAACAATCTATTTCTTGAAAAAGTTTGGAAAACTCAAAACTTGTGTTTCTTTAAAGCAAAACAATCTATTTCTTGAAAAAGTTTGGAAAACTCAAAACTTGTGTTTCTTTACATGGAATTGTATTTCTCTATATCAAGGAAACGAAAACTTGTGTTTCTTTACATGGAATTGTATTTCTCTATATCAAGGAAACGAACCAAACAGCCCCTATATATAAATTTATTATATAGTCATATTTGATCGTTTTTCAGTGATGTAGTCTGATAGTTGTACTTTAGCCCTCCTGAAAGAAACTCTTGCTCCGTCACTGTATTTAAGTGCAATTAATCCCTTAGAAATATAGAACAAACGAAAAATGAAAAAAAAAAAGTTGTGGAGAAGCTTGAAACAGTCTCTGTCAGATCTTATAATAGCTCCTTGTGTAATTCATAAGTTGCGAGATAGCTCTTTTTCTTGTTTTAATTGTGAGTCTACCTGCACACACGTTGTAGATGCTACAACTAATTTATGAATAATCGAATGTGCACGTAAGGGTGTGTCTGCCTTAACTTGGGCTAAATTTTACACTAAGGGCATGTTTGTTTGCACGAAAATAATTGTGAAGTAGCTGAAGTAAAAGAAATAGAGACTACTTCCAAGCAAAAAAATGTGTTTGGTTCTCTGAAAAACTTACTTCTAATACTTCCCTAAATGATTATCTACTTCCAAGCAAAAAAATGTGTTTGGTTCTCTGAAAAACTTACTTCTAATACTTCCCTAAATGATTATGTGGCGCCTACGTGTCATCCTTACTTCCAAAATTTTTTTCCAATCCTCAATACTCAGAAGTAGCTCGGAAGTAGTTGAAATGCATATTAATTATGACATAAATAATTTTTTTATTAATATTTCCTTTATTAGTTACTTCTAACAACTTTTGCTTGATAAAATTACTTCCTAATAATATTTCCAAATGTTATCCAAACAAAAAAAGTAAATGAAGAGGAAGAAGTTCTACTTCCATTACTTCTAAAAATATATGAAACAAACAAAAAAATGCTATTTCCACTACTTCCTACTTCATAGCTTTGAAAGTTACTTCTATAACATACTTCTTGCTTCTAATACTTCCATTATCCAAACGGGTCCTAAACCAATTTAGTGTTGGACCGTTACCTTTTAGCAGAATACTAAACTGATTTTATGGTTTTTTTAGCCTAAGAAAATTTAGGTTAGAACTGGCCTAGTTTTTACAAAACAAAAGCAAACTCAAAACTATGACGAGTTCAGTCCTGAACTAAGATTTTCGAGTTTGCCAAACACCCTTACGCCTTGTTTGGTATAATACGAGAATCGAATCAAGTGAGAATGGAATGGAATGAGTGTAGGAATGAAATGTTCATTCTCATTCTTACATTTGGATGTGATTATAAAGTAAAGTGGACATGACAAATTTTTTTAAAATTTTTTTTGGCATGGATAATTAAAAAGAAATCAATGCGGTATTTCAAATTTTTTATTCCCAATTAAGTGGGCACTATTCTAGCGTAAAAGTGTTACTCAATGAGAAGTAGGAATCAGTAGGAATGTGCACTCTAACTTATAAATAAATGTCATACTTGATACATATAAATAGAAAGTGAGAATTAACATTTTATTCCTACTCATTCACGAGTAGTAAACGAGGCTTAAGTGAATGGGTTGAAATTTCGAATGGAACGTCAAACGTAAACAAATAAGAGGTTTGCTTCGGTGCTCCAAAAATAGGCTTTTTTTTAATTTTTAAATTGACAAAAATAACAAATGAGCTAAAATAAGAAAGGGTATTTTAGTCTTTCAAAATTCTCTTTTAATTGATTTCTATCCTAAACACAACCACTGTGTTGCTTTTTTCCTTTCTCATCACATGACATAATTACTTTAGAGTCTTTTAATCATCATCCAATACCTTTATAGAGGCAAAGAACAATGAGCATAGCATAATGTTCTATATAATTAAAAAAAATTTAAAAGGAAAAAGATGGGGATGCCTTTCATAGTGCCTCTTCACGAGAAATTTTGGAGAATAGGATGCGTCGTTGCCTTTTATAAACAATATATAAAAGGTAATCAATCAAGAGGACAAATAAGACTAGCAAAAATTAGCTAAATTTCCTTCAGCAATGAATCTGTGGATACTAGTGAATGTAAGCAACTAACTAATTTCCTTCAGCAATCAAAATTAGAAGTTCTAGTTGAAAGCACATGAGCAAAACCACGGTAGAGGATTATGCTAAATTGAAATTAGTTAGTTGAAGAATTGTAACTAATCAACAATTCGGTTTCTCTCCTAAATTGTATTTCCTAAAGTAACCTTTTAACCTATAGTTAATTACAATTTTGGGTGTGAAACACCTCCTAACTATCAAATCTATCTATCCAGAAATGTGAGAACTATTTTTAAGGAATATATTTACAGATATGCCACCGGTACTCCAATAATTTTTCATGGAGCACCAAAGCGGTAGGCAAAGATATTGGTAAATCTCCTATGACAGCAAAAACACCACGCAGCAAACGCGGCAAATTGGAGTATAGCTTATGCGGGTCCCAGTTATAACTCAGCTCTGAACGACACGTGGTGGATGACGTTGTTGAGATGAAAGCAGTCGTCAGTATAGGAGAAGGTAGAGCCAGAGACCACTAGGCTCTGTCTCTTCCTTTGATATTTCTGCTCTTTTCAAATGCCTATTCTGATGACTTCATGTAGGGCGAGCATGGCTTTGATCCACACGGGTCAAACCAATCAAAACATCCGATTTTTCCCGGGTAGATTTCGTTAAGAATTAGTCACAAAACCTCCGCAACTTGTGTGTTTCTTGCACATCATCCTTATAAACTTCGTTTATCTTGCATTGCACAACTGAACTCGAGACTGTTTCACAAAACCCTCTAAACTTTATACTTTTTCACCGACCTCTTATATGTAATTTGTAAATAAGCAGAATTTTTTTAAGAGGAAAAACCTAGAGATTTAGGAAAAGAGATACGTCGTTTGTATATGATGATAAATTTCATATTTTTCTCTTTAAGGTATATTTTAGTTATTTATAAATTACAAGGAGCAAGTTCGGTGAGACAAGATTCATTTTTAAGGGGGTTATGTGGAAAACCTCACAAAATTTTAGGTGTTTTATATTTACAAAAATTTGAGTCAGAATAGGCCCATTTTCTACAAGCGAGAATTTAACACTTAACAAGATCTAGTTTAGATTATTCATCTCCGAGTCCATTACAAATTTGTTTAGTTTGAAAATGAATACGAACTGATCATGATTTAATTTTGTATTACACTCTTAAGTTTCCATTCAATTTTTATTCTTAAGGGCTTGTTTAGCAAACTACTGAAACTGGCTCAGGTTCAAAGTTGATCCAATTTTAGTAGAGTTTTGTGTTTAGAAAAAGTTAAGCTAGAGATGGTCCAGGTTTTCTTAATTTATTTTGGAGCATCTTAATTATGCTAAAATTGAACCACATTTTATCGTATTTAATTCTAACCTGATTAAAAAAAATAAAATATTGCTAACTATAGCTAAAGGGATTTGCCAAACATTTTTTATTTGATTAGCGATATTAAAATTTAATAATTTATACTACAGCTGCTTTTCCCTGGCCCAACCGCATGTATTCACATCTAGTGCTGATGGTGTAAAATGATGGGTGGTGATATCATTTGTCAAAGTCTGCGGTCAAAAAAGCGGAGAGGATGAGTGCTTTGACGTCGGACTGGATGGATCATAAGGAATGGACGGCTAAGATTAGACAGAGCCCAGCCCACAGTCCAGACAAAGTTCAGAGTGGGCCCAACAGGAAACCAAAGTGGGTACCGGGCAAGTGGGCCCAAGTGAGTCGCCATCTGTGAGAATGGGTCCTATCTTTATGGACGGACATTGTGTTGGCTCCCTCGGCCGTGGTCCACTTCTGTATTCGCTGCAGTGGGACCACTGATGGATGCGACGGGTGCAGGATATAGAGAGGAAATGCCAGCAGCAACCTTGGAACTTGGGACCAAAGAAACGACACATTATTTTGCTCAGAAGTTTCTAAATTCTTCCTTATCAATTTGTTATTGACATACATATTTCCTTTCAAAAAATATAAATATTTGCATGAGTAATACTAAGCCTTTTTTCCTTAAAAAAAAATACTAAGCTTGTTTAGAGGTTTGGTTTATTTGACCAAAAATGGACTAACAAAATCTTGATAAAGTTCTTGTTATGTTAAGAATCAAATTAGAATTAATCTTGGTTTGGTTAGTTATTCCACTTACCGCGAGGACAAATCCACAAAGAGACTACAGTGGAGCCAAAACTTTGGGCGAGGGGATCCAAATCAACCGAGGAAAAAGGTAAGAAACAAATCAGGGGAAAAGGTAGAAAACAATTCAAGATGAGTTGTCGCTAAAGATAAGCTGTTATGACAAACTCCCCAGGATAGCTAATATCAATCACAGGAGAGCATGAAAATATCAAGAACAAACGAACACAAAGATATACTTGGTTCGGTTTGTAGCCTACATCCACGGGCAAATGAGGTGAAAATCTTTACTAAATAGTGATGAATACAAAGTGGAGATCTCTCAATCACTCAATCCCAAATAACATCCCAACATTCCCGTACAATCTCTCTAAATGAAAGGAACAAAAGAAGAGATAATTCACGACATCAGGATTCTGAAGAAACTTTGTTTCTCTCTCTGTATTAGTGTTATAGTTGATGATGATGCTTAATAGAACCTGTCGGGCCTTCTTTTATAGGAGCTTCTCCAAGTCGTTGGCCAATAGGAAACCGTATAGGAATAGAATACTAATGTGAGTCCAATTTGTGACAAATAAATCCTATCAACACTTGGACTACGAGAACTCCAACAAGGGCCTATTGGAATCCAATCCAATTAGATCAGAAGTCTTTATTCCAGTAGGATTAAGACTTAATTAAGATGTATACACCAACTCAAATTCTAATGACTACCACATGCAGACATGGTTGAAGACTTTAAAATCGAATTACTTCGGTATTTGAGTCACATCACAACAAATCTCTACCTTGACTCAAATTCGTAAAAATCCTTCACTCCAAAAAAAAACTGGCTTATTCCACCTTCTCCAATAGCCCCGCAGGGCATCTAAGTGCGACACGTATCGATCAAGTCCAAGCATCACTTGAATCTGCCAATTGAAAGAGTCATCCTCAACAAATCGACTGAATTGTCCATAAGACGACTTTAATGCTTAACAAAGTCATCACCTAAAGTAGCCCCTAAATAGCTGAAGGGCAAAAAATTATCAAATGACAATACATAAGCTACTGTATCTTCATATATCTCATCTAGACCGATCTCTAGCAATAGTGTATTTCTGTTCTTCTTGTAGCTGTTGAGATGCTTCATCTACTTGAACGGAATCTGGCTGCTGAACTCCCATAGTTTTGTCCTGTTGAAGAGCTGAATCACGAATTTCTAACTCCACCTTATGCTTGTAGTGTGCACCTTATCATCAACTAAAACCAATGACCATTTCTGGTAGAACATAGTAGACTCATCAAAAGTAACATCACAACTGATAATAATCTTAGGAGATTCCAGATCAGGACACCACAACCTAAAACCCTTAACACCTGATGCATAATCTCAGAATATGTACTTCTTTCTCACGGATCAATTTTCCCTTAACTAACATGCGCATATATAGGAAAACCAAATATTTTAGGATTAGAATAATCCTCAGGCTTACCGGACCAAATCTCCTCAGGAGTTTTACAACTAATAGCAGTAGATGGCGACCGATTCACTAAGTAACAAGCCATATTCACTGCTTTCGCCAAGTATTCCTTGCTTAAACCTGCATTGAACATCATATAACAAGCTTTCTCCAATATGCTTTTATTCATACGTTCTGTCATTCCATTCTGTTGCGGCGTGCGAGGGACTGTACGATGTCTAACGATTCCTGTTAACATCTTTGTTTTGATGATGTTTAACAAATAATTTACCACTAATATTATTTGTCTAGTATTGTGTTTATCTATTTATTATAGACAAACAAAAAGTTGGAGGATGGATGGAATCGAGCATTCACAATCATATCCAATGGAGGTTGGCGGATTAGTGGAGTGAAGCAATACAATTCAAGTTAAAGATCTAAGTTTAAGCTTCATCTGCAAGTTTACCAAGAAGAGCTTATTGAATATCAAGATCATAGCTTGGGTAAATTACTTTAGGTTTATATTATGTGTGTTGGTACTTTAAGCTCAATTATATACACACACATTTTATTGGTTTCTTTATATATATATATATATATATATATATATATATATGAAAATAGTGTATTCTAGTTTATAGACTTAACAATCATAATATACATCTTCTATTAAGTCTATAAAATCAGTTTATGAAGTTTCAAAACATGGTGTAGTCAAAATGTCAAAACAAGTATGTTTTTATTTTTATGTTTTGGACTATTTTGTAAAATGAAGAGATTTCTCATTTAGGAGGTGTTTTTTCAAAACCAGTTTTTATAACATGTTTATTATCATGTCTAAAATCATTTCTCAAAGTTTTATATTTTTTGGAATTTATTTGATATTTTAAACCTTGTTTTAAGTTGATATGTACTGTTTAAAATAGGCTGAGTGCATGTCTTGAGTCGACTCATGAACAATGTTAAGTTGACTCATAAACTGTTGTGTAGTTTACATTTTGTTTCTGACAAGTCGATTCATAACATCATGAGTCGACCCATCAGGTTGAGTCGACTCATGCCTGTCATAAGTTGACTCACAAACTATGCTGGAAAGTGTGTTTTGTTTCTGCTGAGTCGACCCATGACTTCATGAGTCTACCCATGCATGATGAGTCGACTCATGAATTTTATGAGTCGACCCATAAATTGGTTTTTAGCCTATAACGGCTACTTATAAGTCGACTCATGAATAGTACTAAGTCAACTCATAACACTGTAACGGCTATATTTTCAGACTGTACTGTTTTTGGGTTTTTAGTCTTTTTGCCATGTTTTCTCTTGGCTTTGGGGTTCCTATAAATACCCCCACATATCCTCAGTTCCCCAAGAAATGTTTTAAACAAGTTTAACAATGGTTTTAAAGTTTGTTTAGTGTGTTTTAAAAGAGTTTGTTAGTGAAGAAGTTTCTCACAAGTAGAGGAGATCATCTACATTGTTTGAGCTTCATTTTAATCCATCTCTCCATCTTATTTTTCAGAGAAGAATTTCTAAACTTAATACTAGCTTTGTATTAATTATTTGTTGTTTATTATTTTCATCAAGCTAGGGTTTACATTGAGTTTATGATTGATTTTCTCATTGCTTACACACACAACCATTGGGTTTACATTGAGTTTATGATTGATTTTCTCATTGCTTACACACACAACCATTGAGCTTATTGTATTTTCATACTTAGTATAATTTCCATTGAGCTTATTGTATTTTCATACTTAGTATAATTTGGGTTGTGGGAAGTTGTAACAATTGAGAGTGAGCCTATATTGTGTTCTCATCTATTATAGAGAATAATTTATTTGTATTGTGAGCCTAATTGTGAGTTGCACATTGTATTATACTTGGACACCGAGAGAAGTGGTTGGTGAGAGACGGGGTCGGTTCCAAGAGGAGTGGGGTCGGTAGCAAAGCCTAGAGAGAGGTGATAATTCCGAGCATTTGAGAAAGGACATGGGCTAGAAACCAATACTTAGAGGGTGTAGAGTATAGTTACATTGTGAACGTTTATCGGTGAGTGTTAAAAACCGATATTATATGGTGTAAACGTTATTCGGGTGAGCGTAAAAAACCCAATTGTGATAGTGGAAATCTCCTCGAGGTGAGGAGAGAAGACGTAGATCGTGGGGACCAAACTCTATGATCATATCATTTATTTGTGATTGCATTAGCGCACTTATTTTTATATATTTTATCATTTTTGTATATTGCTTGTTGCTTATATTGCCCACCTAGTTTAGATTGATTACCCTTATATTATTTGTATATTCTCGCATATATCTTATTGTATATCTCATTGCTAGGATATTGCCATTTGTTCATATTGCATATTCTTGCTCATAACATATTGTATATCTATCTTGCAAGAATAATTTATTAATAAATAACATATTGTATATCTATCTTGCAAGAATAATTTATTAATAAGTTTTAATTAGCATAAAATCGGATTAGATTAAATTTATTAATAAGTTTTAATTAGCATAAAATCGGATTAGATTAGCATAAGACCCTAATCACCCCCTCCTCTAGGGTCTAATAATTCCCTCCTTCTTGCAGAACTCATTTGTTGATGTTAATGATCACACAATCAATAAAAATGGTTAGATTAGGGCGAGATTGATGAAGGGCCGATTCCTTCCTCGAATATCCAGTTCTGAGTTGAGTGGTGGAAGCCTACACATATAGAAACTCGTGAGAGGATGTGGACTAGTTCCTTTGTGGTTCCTCTGATGATCATGTCAGCTGGTGAACTTGAGTGGGAAAATGAAGAACTAGGTGAATTCTTCTATGTGTAGTATAATTTATAGATATTGCTTAAAAGATCTGATCTGGAAGAAGTTCTATCTTAGAATAGTACATCTATTTATTGATAGTATAAGGGTAGAATTGTTACTTCGGCCGAGCACAGGATGACGATGAAGAAGTATAGGCTGGTGGCTATGTCAGCACCTACTTTACAGGTATCGGCTGGCGAATGGGAGAGATATCACTTCCACATTAAAAAAGAAGCGATTGGAGGTATGGCGGTGCTAACGTGGTCTGATGAGTCATGAAGACTATCAGGGCTAGAGGCATGATGGCGCCTGTCAAGCATTAAATGCGATGCTGACACATTTGTTAGTGGGAGAGGCTCGAGGCTGAGGCCGTCCTTTGGCTTAGTCGAGAAGTAATGCCTCTCGAGTCAACCCCGCAATTGTGTCAAATAGTTGGTTGAGTGGGCTCGTAGTGAGTCATCTTCGACAAGAGGGCCGACAAGTTTCGACATTTGAGTCAACATGAGGGAACGTCGACTCAGCGAGTTGGCTAAGCTAGAATCCTTACTAGTTTTCGGCCACTAATTTGATTGGGGTATTGCATGTAGAAGTACATCTATTTGTTGCTGGCAAAGTGTCACACTTTGGCGATTAAAAATACCATAACAGTTAGCCCCTTTCGCTTGGAGTCAGGTTTAGCTGGGTCCGAGTGATATGAGAGTCGTTTTAAATGGACGTGGGTGTGCATTAAATAAGAGAACTGAAAAGTCCCTTCAGATTTTATGTGGCTGACATCATCATACATTCTTTTTGACTATTAAAGCTCTGCTTTTCTTGGCAGATTGCGGGCTATTTGAGGTGAGTGAGTTGCGCCTCAATCTCTAAGATGTCGCTTCATATTCTGATAATTAATATGGGCTATTAATTGGACAAAGCTTGATTCGGCTGTTTAGATTCTGGCAGTTGTAAAGTTAGCTGCCCATATATAGAACCAGGGCCATAATGGTGGCAGTTATTACCTTTTAAAATTCCCTTTAAAGAACTCAGAATTTTTTCTGCTCAGCTCTTCTAGCGATCATTTCTTTATTCTACGATGGCATCAAATCTAGTAGACTGACGTGCTCTTCTGGCAGAGATCCACTTCAATGTGACTCTGGCACAAAAGATGATGCTTCATAGGAGGCTTGATATCCCTCAGGAGTATGAGTTAATGGCCCCGACGAGATCAAAGGCTATTTATGATCATAGGCCAGATCAGGATCCACTCTATTTGAGGCATTTGGAATGTGATATGCGGCTACCCCTGGACCCCTTCCTCTAGCAAGTTTTCATGGTGCTAGGGGTATCACCGGCTCAGATAAAGCTGAACACTATCACAACTCTAGTAGGGTTCGTGGTAATCTGCCACTGGTTGGTGATAAAGCCATCCTTGCGGGTCTTAGGCTGGCTGGTGACTGTGAAGGTGAACCAGACAGAACCCCACTTTCATTTTTAAATTGTGAGGAAGTTCAGGCTCATCACCGGCCTGGAGTTGGGCTGCTCAAACTGGCCCGAAATAAGGAGGGACACACTCATAGAGGGTGACTTTCTCGACACCGAGAGGGATGCACTTGACCAGATCAAGGCGTACGCTGGCTCTTGTCAAGTCGACCATTTTCTTGATAACTCAATCTTGTGAGTTGCTAATGTGTCAGTAGTGCCTCCTTTTGTCAAGGACCAGGAGAGGGATTCAGCCCTTATCTTAGGGATAGCAAAAGCAGTGATGGTGCTGACTGCTCCTTTGGCTGATCCCTAAGAGGGGCCTTCTGCTAGGCCTGAGAAGCGTCTCCTTTGTGACTCTCATCAAATGGAGGCCAAGACGACTGAGGCAGGGCCTCCTGCAACCCTCGTCCATAGACCGAGGAGGAGGTCTCGGAGGGAAGATGAGGAACAAGAACCTCAGGTGGTAGCCGAGATGGTCGAGACCGATGTCATCCATCTAGACGAGTCGGCCCTGGAAGAGCCAATCGAGGCTCCTCAAGAAGAGGGAGTTGACGCCAGAGCTTCTACTGATGAGGGAGGGTCGTCCGTCCATCATAGCGGGCCGAATTGTTAGGGAAAAGAGCCGATCGAAGAGGAGATGACGCCTCCTATAGGGCTAGAGTACCCCTTTCCTCACCGCGTCACCAAGATCAGAGAAGAAGAATGGGATAGGATAAGGTAGTACCATATCGAGACTTCAGAGGTCGGCCCTCGATATGGACATGAGCTCGATCTGGGGCACCTCTACCAGGTTGCTCACCATCTCGATCTCAGGTGGATAGTACTAGGCTCTCGCATGACTCAGTCAAAGGCGGTCGAGTAGTTCTAGATTCTAGAGATGAGGAGTTTTTGCAGGGGTTCTCGATGCTAGTCTTCACATAAGCCTTCACAACTACTTGGTTCTAGGCGGTTTGGTGGAGTAGGAGATATATGGCCGAATGAAGCATATCAGGACTAAATATCTCAAGCTTCTAGGGAAGGTTACTTCCTTGAGGGCCGTCAGAGAGGTCGACGTGGAATGGGCTACGGAGACGCTAGTCTCAGGAGCTTCCGATGTTGATAGGATCAACGGAGAGCTTGAGGAGAGCAACAGGAAGGCTAGGAGACTGAATGGGATCTTCAGGAGAGGATCGTGCTCTAGCGTAGGTCGAGGTCAAGAAGCAAGTAGTAATGCATGCAAGGAGTCAGATGGACGAGGAGCATGCAGAGCTCATCAAGCTTCAGAGGGAGGTCTCCACTTGCAAGAGTCGTTGGCGATGGCCCAAAGCTAAAATGCCCACCTCAAGTTCGAGCTTTATCACCAGGAGATCATTGAGGGGTATCGCTAAAGCTTAAATGGAGAAACTGAAGTGACGATCGCCTGTAAGGCTAGGTACAACTATCTATCGGTGCAGCTTCCAATTAAGATGAGGAACCCACCCGATCGTTTCCACTATTCTCCTACAGTAGACAAGTGTCTGGATGCGTTCTTGGAGGTGGAAGCACTTAGAGGGGGACTCGATCTTGGCAAGGAAGAGGGGGAATTGGAAGAAGGAGGAGACTGCTCGCTTTCTCCGCCGACTGCTCCCAGTAATTCCTTGCCTGTGACTCCAAGAGCGGGAATGGACCTCTCTTAGTCTCCTAGGACTTTCCTGTTTCTTGTTTTTGTTGTATATATGTACACATATACCTTGTAAATATTCTTTATAAATGAATAAAGAGATTTTTGAGCTTGAATTATTTTTCTTGTGCTGTGCAATCTCAGTTTGTGTCTTTTGGATAACTTAGCTCCTTCATAGAATTGTACTTAACTGTTGATATGAGGGGACTCGTCCTTTGTTGAAAAAACACGTCTCAAACTCGAGTAGTTGTTTCTGTTCTATTAGCTTATAGCTATTGTTCTGATTGAAAGAACAAATGCTGGTTGTTATGAGTCGGTCGTGTTAGGATGACCCGAGTGTTGAAGAGTCAAGACGACTAGCTCATTTTATGCCTTTTGTTAGCGAGATGTCTAGGTCTTTTTGTTGACGAAGACTGGCAAGTTGTAGTGCTTAGGTCTTTTTTCTGAAGATGACTGAACTATTGAACTCCATTCCTTGGTTTTACTTATGATGACACCAAGGTCTTAGGGTACGTGCATTAGCCTTAATGAGGGTGCCAAGGACTTTTCGGTAAAGTGATAACCCAGAGGTTAGATGCCCAGGACTTACATAGACACTTGGGTCTTATCGACAAATTGACAACCCTAAGGTTGGGTGCCCAAGACTTACGTAGATGCCTGGGTCTTTTCAACAAATTGACAACCCTGAGGCTAGTGCCCAAGACTTACAGAGATGACTGGGTCTTTTTGACAAATTTACAACCCTGAGGTTGAGTACCAAGGATTTACGTGACGCCTGGGTCTTTTCAACAAATTGACAATCCTAAGGTTAGATGCCCAGGACTTACGTAGATGCCTGGCTCTTTTCAACAAATTGACAACCCTGAGGCTGGTTCCCAAGACTTACAGAGATGCCTGGGTCTTTTCGACAAATTGACAACCCTGAGGTTAAGTGTAAAACCCCGTAAATTTGAATATTTTATGATAAATAATAATAAATATGTTATATGGTGAAAAATAATATATTTTGATATTTGAGTATGATAAGAATTGATTTGAGATCAAATTAATATATATTTGTGAAAATATGTATGCAAATGCACAAAACATGCACAAAGGCCAAAAGAGTAAAAATCTAGGAATAATGACCAGTTGAGAGTTTTTATATTTTACATACCGATACAGTCAGAATGTAGAAAAGTGTAAATGAACAAAGTTGTAGGTATCTTCAATAGCTTTCCAACAAATCTTAGATCACCTCATTCCGAGATCTAACAAAGTTGTAGGTATCTTCAATAGCTTTCCAACAAATCTTAGATCACCTCATTCTGAGATCATCGACGTGTGGCGAGGGAGAACGGGTTGTTCATGCTCGTGGTTTGCTTGCTGATTATTTCAGAGGCTTACACATGAGATTAAGGCAAGATCACTTATATCAAAACACATCCCCATAGTTAAATAACTAGCTTAGAAGTTTATTTTGTGTTTACATGCTTAGATCTTAATCTAATATGAAAAAGATTAGATTTTTGTTATTAGATCTTAAACAAATATTAGATCTACATGTTTTTCTTGCTGTTTATAATAGAAATATGATCATGATCATTAGGGTTGCTTTTAAATTTGTTTTTATCTTGTTAATCATGTGCTAATCATGTTTAAACCCTAATTTAACTTTTAATTGAGTTTGCATGTGGATTAAAGATGAGAAAAACCTAGGTTTGTGATACCTAAGTGTTAAAAATATGATTTAATGAATGTATATCTTTTCTAAGTTGTTTGGCAATCATGCTTATGTTTAATATGTTAAAAGTCCATGCTTTAGATAGAAGAATTTGAGTAATTAAGTTGGAAAAACCCTAATTTGATTAACACAAGAGTTTGTTTTATGTTTTATGAAAGTTTAAGGGTTAAGC
This sequence comes from Asparagus officinalis, assembly GCF_001876935.1. NCBI lineage: Eukaryota > Viridiplantae > Streptophyta > Magnoliopsida > Asparagales > Asparagaceae > Asparagus > Asparagus officinalis. The sequence goes on from NC_033796.1 coordinate 73,083,225, forward strand.
ATGTTTCTTGTTACAAATATTCATTCTATATATGTTGAGATTGTTTCTAGAAGTATGTATCTGCTGTTGTTATGTTTTCATGCAAGTTTCACATGTTTTAAACTAGTTTAGATCACAAAAATCGATATGAATATAACACAGTATAGAAACCTACACAGTCTGGAAAATCTATTCACGATCGACCGCCCCAAAATGGCCGGTCGACCGCGTGCCAAGCAGCAACATGGGAAACCCTAAAAACCTGTCGAGGTCGACCGCCGCATAATTGTGGTCGACCGTCAACCTCTTTTGAGCCTGTGCATGTTTTGTTCGGTTGTTTTGGTCTTTAAGCGAGTCTCTCGACCTTGTACTATTATATTATAACATTTATGACTTGTTAAACATCTGGGATGATGGTAAACTTCAGATGTGGACACGCACACCGAGATATGTGCACTTATGCTTAGTTTGTGTTAAATTAACACACTTTTGTCACAAGTTAAAATTTATAAATACACATGACTAGTATTTGATCTTTCACGTATCCGGAAATAGGAAGATAAAACCTATTACCACAGAACGATTGAGTAAGAGTATTACAATAGTATCGTTATTACATGTATCCAGAATAGGGAGATAATAAAACCTATTTTTGCAAGGCGATTGAGTAAGAAATTATAAAAGTATCGTCATTCCATGTATCAGAGATAGGGAGATAAAACCTATTATCGCAGAACAATTGAGTAAGAATATTACAAGAGTATCGCTATTGCATAAAGAGATGCACACATATATGTATTATCAGTTATAGTTACTCCTATGTTAGATTACCCATGAGTAGGGTACATTCTTTGATTTGTGACATACAAGATATGACCTATGATGATTTTTCTGAGTTGGATGATTTTCTCTTATAATTGCGCTAACTACTTGAGAATGTAGTTCGGGATTGTGACATTGGTCCTATATGGTTTAGGCTTGGAGTATTTTCTTTTGAGTGTTGTTTTCATTCATAGAGTTGGAATTTGTATTTGTGGATCGACAATTTAAGACATATGGTATATATATGAGGGTTTTCTTGTTTGGATTATTTCGCTCGACGTACTACGTCTCGTCTTGTAGGTGTCAAAATATTAACTCCATTAGATACGGAAAAAAAATGATATAGGTAGACTATGCTTAATAGATAGAGCCTTCACTTTATCTAGCAGCCCTTCCCCTAGGGGCGGCTCTTCTTGTTATTCTTTTTTTTTAAATTATATCTTTTAGGCAGATTAGTGTTTCGGAGAGCCGCGGGATGACGGAGTTCTAGCATAGTCACCGTCGCACAGTTTTAGCAGTTGATGCTCCACTATATAGTTATGTTCATTGTTCATATTTTAGAGTTGTATTCATTTTGTAGAGGCTGGGTGCCTTAGTGAGATTTCTTTCGACTTATTGTGTTGAGATGTATTTCTGACTCAGAGATATTTTTATTCTATTTTAGTTAGGCTCATTTGTTGATATACTTCTTCTCCGCATATCTGATTTTGTACTACTTCTATTATTTGCCTATTTTGTACCTTCACCTATTTTTTGTTTCTACTAGAGAGATAGTAACTATGATGGTAAAACATATCGTAGCATGGTGTTTGATGCTTGGCAGGTTTAACAATCCGTGTTTTACCTTGGACTGTAGCCTTGTGTGAACCCTGAGGCGTCACAGTTGGTATCAGAGTGCTAGTTTCAGCATCCTTAGGATCATCCCTGTGTCAAATTGTGGAGCTAGGATAGAGTTTCCCAAGATTCATGTATAGAGTCCGCTAGGAATTTCTAGAATGAGTGAGGAGAATATGTACGTATATCTCAAAATTTCGTATTTTTTATGATAATTATTTTATGTTGATTTAAAGTATTTGTGTGAATACTATATTCTATGAATACTTATTGTGATACGTTATATATATATATGTATATATGTTTGCGATGTCATTTACTATGTCCATTAAGCTCTCCTCTTGATATTATAAATGTTAGGACAAGGATGCGGTTGAGATAAAACTCATACCCGGAGAGCTAGGTAAGCAGAGCCCGAGCCGCACTAGGCTCCACAGTATCTGATCGACCTTATATCACCATTTGTAGTAAGATTTTGTAATACTCGAGGAGTGAAAGGCACATCCGTTTTTGTCAGCAGTATCATTTTTTGGAGTTGCACCACCAATTGTACTAGTCATGCCTATTGAAAAGGTAATACCAATAATTTTATCATCATCGGAGAATGGTAACAAAGGATAGCAACGGCTTCGGATTTTCACAGGAGCAGTGAATATCACTTATTTGGGAAAATTTTGTTTACTTCTTTAACAAGCAGTTAGAGCTAGTTTGATTAAAGCAGTGAGATATGCCTATAGTTAATAATGAAATAAAGACCAGCATGATGGAAATGACAAGGGCAAGAGGCCTATTGTGGGATCTAGAGGACACAACAACGGGGTAAGAATTTTTACCATCAGCAACAAAGACATTATAAGAAGAGAGCACAACATGATTCGATAGCGATGCAACAGTACAAGATTCAGGATATATGATACAATTGTAACGAGATCACACATAGAGCGAATGATTGTCACAGTACACCAGCAAGAGACCAGCATGACAGAGGTCAGGGTTAATAGTCTTAGGGTCGTGGTTACGGCCAGCATCGGAGAATAGATGTACTACCTGTTATTCCGAGGATTTAGGGGCCAATAGGCTAAAATTGTGCTATTCAGAGTATTCATCAGTATCAGATGGACCTATGTATTTCACCGCCAATAGCGCATCAGGCACCGGTCACAAGCAGAGTTTATGTAGTCGCGCCACATGGTCATAGTGTGAACAGAGTTTTCGTAGTAATTTCTTATCCAGCTCGAATCTTGTTTGATTCAGGAACTTCGTATTCTTTCAAATCTCATGCCTTCATGTATAGGCTTCAGTTAGCTACACATCCCTTATATGTTCTGTTATCAGTTTCTACTCCTCTAGGGGAGGTGTCCTTATTAGAGAGTATATGTAGAAGGTCTGTCATCAGTATAGATGAGTTTGAGTTCATCTTTGACCTGGTCATTTTGTGGATGTCGAATTTCGACGTCATTCTTGGTATGAAATGGTTATCATCCTACAATATTAGTAACGACTGTTTTGCTAAAACAGTACGCTTGTGAGCATTCGTTAGGATTGTATAGATAGTAGCAACCTCATAGGGTAACCAGAATGCGGAGTCATTTCTAGCATACGTCGAGGAGGTGATGATACGGGATCGGGGTGCAGTTTTGAGCGAGACCAGAGTCGTCTCAGAGTATCAGGATGTCGATCAGGACAGACCTACGTTTTCTCCAGTGAGAGAGGTTGTTTCCCTACATCGAATTGCAGCAGGCACCGTACCGATATTTCGAGCACCCTATCATATCATATGGCACCCGCTGAGATGATGGAGCTACAAACTCAGTTAGATGAGTTGTTAACATAGGATTTTATTTGTCGGAGTTATTTATTTTCATTGGAGCACCGGTCCTCTTCGTGGAGAAGAAAGACTGTAGCATGTAATTATGTATAGATTATCATGAGTTGAACAAGGTCACTTCCCGGATCATGGATCCACTATCGAGGATTTATCACTTATTCAACTAGCTACGGGGAGCGTAGCACTTCTTGAAGATTGATTTTTATTCTGGTTATTTCCACTTACGATTGTGATAAATGGATATTCCTAAAACCGCATTTTCTGACTCGATATGGGTCTTTTGAGTTCTTGTCATGCCGTTTGGGCTAACAAATACACCTGTGGTATTCATGGATTTGATGAACCGAGTTTTTTTTCTGTCCGTGCTAGGACCAGTTCCTAGTTGTTTTTTTTGACGAGATCATTATTTTTTCGAGATCGAAGGCAGAGCGCGAGCGGCATCCTCTATTAGCATTGCAGGCATACGGACAGTCGAGATTAGAGGTATCAGTGATACACCAAGTTCAACAAATACGACTTTTGGCTATAAGAGATTATGATACTACTTACACAACTTACGAAGAAGGGTGTATAGTTTTCTTTGGGCACTGGGTGTCAAGGAACCTTTGAGACTATTAAGGCTAGATAGACTACAATAACAATTTTAACTTTTCTGAGCAGTGATACAACATTTGTCATTTACGTGGACACGTCATTAGCAAGACTATGAGGTATTTTGATACAGACCCGGAGGGTATGGCTTATTTCGCGATAGTTTAGGCACATCGTAATAGATATATAGTTCATCAAGGCATAAGGAAAATGTACAAAGATGTTAAAAGACACTTTTAGAGGAGTTTTTAGGATTTATTTAGTACCCAATTATGATATTCTAGTGTTGTCCACCCACAGACGGATGGACAAACGGAGAGAGTAAACCAAGTGTCGTGATATTCTAGTGTTGTCCACCCACAGACGGATGGACAAACGGAGAGAGTAAACCAAGTGTCGGAAAACATGTAGCAAACATGTATTATAGACTTGCAGGATAGCTGGGAGGATCATATTCCATTGATTAAGTGTGATTATAATATTATTTATCATAGACTATTAGCATCCCACCGTATGAGGCATAATATGGGAGGCATTATAGATTGCTTATTCATTGGACAAAATTACAAGAAAGTTTATTGCTTAGACAGGAGCTTGTAAGTCAGACTACAGAAAAGGTAACAGAGATTCGGGAACTCATTCTTACAGCGCATAGTCGTTGGAAGAGTTATGTAGACCAGAGACGATGACCGTTAGAGTTCTATATTAGGAACTATGTCTTATTGAAAATACCGCATATGAGTTCAGTGACTCGGTTGACGGGGAAGGTTTACCCCGAGATATATTGGTCTGTTCATGAGAGTTAAACATTTTTGGAGCCATTTTGTACGGGCTAGATCTTTTAGCATCAATGTCGAGTAGACACGATGTTTTTCCATATTTTGATAATTTAGACGTAATTGCGTGACGAGGAGTAGCAGAGGGTGATTAATGCACCATATTTTAGATAGATTTAACTACCGTGGAGATCACGGGTTGTATTCTTACTAGAGAGGACGAGAGGCTTAGAAAGGAAGTAATACCTTAAGTTAAAGTTCAATAGAGATAGAAAATAGATGAGGACGCTTCTTGGGAGCATGAGGAGGATATGCGTCGTGACTACCCGCAACTGTTCGAGTGGGTAAATTGATTTGGTTATAGCTTATTGATGTTTATGATTTTTGATTGTTCTATATGGTCATATTTATATTTAACGCTAAAATAGGGGTATTAACACTTAGCTCCTAATCATTCGGAATATATGGTATATATAGGGGGTTCCTTGTTTGAATTTTTTGCCCGACGTACTAGTTCCGTTTAGTTATGGGTTAAGTGGGAGTGTTCGTATTTTAGATTGTTAAGCAGAAATATTACTAGTGATTCATATCTAGAGATTAATGGTACGAGATGTGTACGGAAGGGTTTCCTTGTCGGGATTATTCCCTCTTAGTGCTTTTTTCATATTATTTATTCCTAAGATACGATTACGGAATTTTGAGGACGAAATTCTTTTAAGGAAGGAAGAATGTAAAACCCCATAAATTTGAATATTTTATAATAAATAATGATAAATATGTTATATGGTGGACAAATAACAGATTTTGATATTTGAGTATGATAAGAATTAATTTGAGATCAAATTAATGTATATTTGTGAAAATATGTATGCAAATGCACAAAACATGCACAAAGGCCAAAAGAATGAAAATCTGGGAATAATGATCAGTTAAGAGTTTTTATATTTTACACACCGATACAGTCAGAATATGAAAAAGTGTAAAAGACCAAAGTTGTAGGTCTCTTTAATAGATTTCCAACAAATCTTAGATAATCATATTTCATGATCGAATGAGAATGTTACAGCCAAAATACTGAAATATTATTTTCCTAGTTAGACTAGGTTTCCTGGTTCGGGTCAAACAGGTTTGTTTCGGGTTTAGCTCTATAAATACCTGTGTTTTTCACAAATTTTTTTTATTATATCTATGAACCCTAGTAACCACCCTTTCCCCTCAAAAACCCTAGACCTTTTTCTTATGAGTTTGGAGAGTTTTGTGAAGCAATACACCAGCACGAGGGCAAGATCATCGATGTGTGGCGAGGGAGAACAAGTTGTTCATGCTCGTGGTTTGCTTGCTGATTGTTTCGGAGGCTTACACATGAGATTAAGGCAAGATCACTTATATCCAAACCCATCCCCATAGTTAAATAACTAGCTTAGAAGTTTATTTTGTGTTTACATGCTTAGATCTTAATCTAATGTGAAAAAGATTGGATTTTTGTTGTTAGATCTTAAACAAATATTAGATCTACATGTTTTTCTTGCTGTTTATAATAGAAATATGATCATGATCATTAGGGTTGCTTTTAAATTCGTTTTTATCTTGTTAATCATGTGCTAATCATGTTTAAACCCTAATTTAACTTTTAATTGAGTTTGCATGTGAATTAAAGATGAGAAAACCCTAGGTTTATGATACCTAAGTGTTTAAAATATGATTTAATGAATGTATATCTTTTCTAAGTTGTTTGGAAATCATGCTTATGTTTAAGATGTTAAAAGTCCATGCTTTAGATAGAAGAATTTGAGTAATTAAGTTGGAAAAACCCTAATTTGATTAACACAAGAGTTTGTTTTATGTTTTATGAAAGTTTAAGGGTTAAGCATGTTTCTTGTTACAAATATTCATGCTATATATGTTGAGAATGTTTCTAGAAGTATGTATCTGCTGTTGTCATATTTTCATGCAAGTTTCACATGTTTTAAACTAGTTTAGATCACAAAAATCGACATGAATACAACACAGTATAGAAACCTACACAGTCTGGAAAATCTATCCACGATCGATCGCGCCAAAATGGCGGTCGACTGCGTGCCAAGCAGCAGCCTGGGAAACCCTAAAAACCTGTCGAGGTCGACCGCCGCATAATTGCGATCGACCGCCAACATCTTTTGAGCCTGTGCATGTTTTGTTCGGTTGTTTTGGCCAACCTCTTTTGAGCCTGTGCATGTTTTGTTCGGTTGTTTTGGTCTTTGAGCGAGTCTCTCGACCTTATACTATTATATTATAACATTTATAACTTGTTAAACACTTAGGATGATGGTAAACTTCAGATGTGGACAAGTACACCGAAATATGTGCACTTATGCTTAGTTTGTGTTAAATTAACACACTTTTGTCACAAGTTAAAATTTATAAATAGTTAAATTAACACACTTTTGTCACAAGTTAAAATTTATAAATACACATGACTAGTATTTGATCTTTCACATATCCGGAAATAGGAAGATAAAACCTATAAATACACATGACTAGTATTTGATCTTTCACATATCCGGAAATAGGAAGATAAAACCTATTACCGCAGAACGATTGAGTAAGAGTATTATAATAGTATCGTTATTACATGTATCCAGAATAGGGAGATAATAAAACCTATTTTCGTAGGGCGATTAAGTAAAAAATTACAAAAGTATCGTCATTCTATGTATCCGGGATAGGGAGATAAAACCTATTATCGTAGAACGATTGAGTAAGAATATTACAAGAGTATCACTATTGCATAAAGAGATGCACACATATATGTATTATCAGTTATAGTTACTCATATGTAAGATTACCCATGAGTAGGGTACATTCTTTGATTTGTGGTATACAAGATATGGCCTATGGTGATTTTTCTGAGTTGGATGATTTTCTCTTATAATTGCGCCAACTACTTGAGAATGTAGTTCGAGATTGTGACATTGGTCCTATATGATTTAGGCTTGGAGTATTTTCTTTTGAGTGTTGTTTTCATTCATAGAGTTGGAATTTGTATTTATGGATCTACAATTTGAGACATATGGTATATATATGAGGGTTTCCTTGTTTGGATTATATCGCTCGACGTACTACGTCTCTTCTTGTAGGTGTCTAAATGTTAACTCCATTAGATACGGGAAAAATAATATAGGTAGACTATGCTTAATAGATAGAGCCTCCACTTTATCTAACAGCCCTTCCCCTGGGGGCGGATAGAGGTGATCTTGCTGTAGCGCTCTGACGCTCTTGTTGTTGTTCTTTTGTTTAAATTATATCTTTCATGCAGATCAGAGTTTTGGAGAGCTGTAGGATAACGGAGTTCTAACATAGTCGCCGTCACACAGTTTTAGCAGTTGAAGCTCTACTATATACTTATGTTCATTGTTCAGATTTTAGAGGTGTATTCATTTTGTAGAGGCTGAGTGCCTTAGCGAGATTTCATTTGACTCTTTGTGTTGAGATGTATTTCTGACTCAGAGATATTTTCATTCTATTTCAGTTAGGCTCATTTGTTGATATACTTCTTCTGTGCATATCTTATTTTGTACTACTTCTATTATTTGCCTGTTTTGTACCTTCACCTATTTGTTGTTTCCACTAGAGAGATAGTGACTATGATAGTGAAACATGTCGTAGCATGGTGTTTGGTGCTTAGCAGGTTTGACAATCCGGGTTTCACCTTGGGGCGTCACATTGAGTACCAAAGACTTATGTGATGCCTGGGTCTTTTCAACAAATTGACAACCCTAAGGTTAGATGCCCAGGACTTACGTAGACGCCTGGGTCTTTTGGCCCTGCCATAATGGTCGAGTGGAAAATGTGGGAGTCGACCAAATGGTAAGTGGGTCTTGGGTTTACCCTGAGAATGCACTAAGGGCTTAGAATTCTTGCATAGATTTGGCACTACGGGAGTACGAAACAGGAGTCAGTTTCAGTAAGGATTTCATTAATACTGAATGAAATTTATAGAATTATTAAAAATATCTCCTCAAGTGCTCAACATTCTAGGAATGCTGTAGGACTCTCCCGTCTGGGGTTCGTAGTAGATAGGTGCTTGCTCGCAGCTTTCTAAGACTGTGTACAAGCCTTTTGAGTTAGGAGCTAGCTTGCCTCTTCGAGTGTCTTTGTCGAAAGCAGCTTTGTGGAGGATGAGGTCGCCAATGTTTAATCTCCTTGGTTGGATCTTACTATTGTAGCAGCATACGATTCATCGCTGATTGGTGACCTAGATCCAGAGCGCTTTCTCTCGGGTCTCATCTAGGAGATCGAGCCCAATCTGAAGCCCTTCCGAGTTCAAGTTCTCATCAAAGTGTTGTAGTCGGATGGTTAGCATGCCTACTTCAACTGGGGTAACTGCCTCGGTGCCATAAGCTATCTTGAATGAAGTCTCCCCAGTTGAGTTCTTATGAGTGGTGCGGTAGGACCAGAGGATACTAGGCAACTCTTCAACCCAGTTTCTGACCACGATGTCCACCTTCTTCTTCAACGCTTGGAGGATGAACTTACTGGTAGCCTCAACAAGTCCGTTAGATTTGGGGTGGATGACCGATGAGAACATGAGGTGAATGTTGTACTCCTCACAAAAGCTCTAGAAGCCTCCACTACCAAACTGAGTGCCGTTGTTAGTCATGAAGGATCAGGGCACACAAAAATAGTAGATGATGAACTTCCATACAAAATTAATGATGTTACTTTCACTGATTCTGACCAGTGGTTCGGCTTTGATCCATTTAGTGAGAAGTAGTCGATCGCCACAATGAGAAACTTCTTCTATCCCGAAGCTAGGGGAGAGGACCCAGCAAATCCAACCTCCATTGAGAAAAAAGTACAAGACTTAGGATGGAAGTTAGTTTGGTAGCTTCTACTCATGGGAAGGATGAGAAAAACTGGCACTTCTTGCAACTGAGAGACAAGTCACCTCGACTCAGCCAAGATAGTAGGCCAGTAGTACCCTTGGTGAATGGCTTTCTGCTCGAGGGTTCGGGCCCCAAGATAGTTTTCACATATACCCTCTTGAATCTCCCTGAGAACATAGCTGGCGTCTGATAGCCGAAGACACCGTAGATAGGATCCTACATCGCTGCTTGAGTATGACATCCAATAGAGCTGTCCATCAACCATGAGATAGCGACGAGAGTTCCTTTGAAGACGGTTGGCTTTAGCAGGATCTTCAGCCAAGGTGCCCTGTGTCAGGTAGAGAGCAATAGGATCTAGCCAATAGGGCATCATAGGTGTCTCGGTCTCCATGATGGTCTCTGATGACTTGGAGATGTTAGGTCGCTTGATGGTACCGGTGTAAACGGCTCGACCATGAGCTGATCCTTGAGCTTGTAAACCTGAGCTTGGAGAAGTCATCCACCTAGGCATTGAGAGCGCAGGGGACTTGAGCTATCTTAAAGTCCAAGAAACTAGTCAAAATCTCCTTGGCAGCTTTAAGATACAAGGCCATCATAGGGTCCTTAGCTGCATATCATCCATTCACCTGATAGATGACTAACTACGAGTTGGCCAATATGTAGAGATGCTCTATCTTCAACGTTTGTGTTGCTCGAAGGCCAATAAGAAGAGCCTCATATTCAGCTTCATTGTTTGAGGCCAAGAAGTCAAAAGAAATAGAGTGCTCGTGCGTCAACCCGTCAAGGCTGCGCAGGACCACTCTTGCTCCACTATCGGCTTCTCAGGAGGACTCGTCCACCTTCAACAACCACCATGAGGTGAATTTGGGTGAATCATATTCTGGAGTGCAACGGATCTATGGAGCAGATATTTGGACTACTGGAGGTGCTGGACGCCCTGCCTGTATTAACAGAAAAGGTGCATCTGGCTCATCACCTGGCGAGGTTGACTAAATCAGGAAGTCAGCTAAGGTTTGAGCTTTGATTGTCATCCTGGGTTCGAACTACCATCATGATCGTTGAGTTTGACTACCCAGGCGACCATCCTCACAGAGGTTATGGGACTGCCTAACACTTTCTTTAGTGGTAGACTGTCCGCACCATTATGGCATGGTCCTAGAAGTAAGGGCGGAGAGGCTAAGAAGTCAAAAGAAATGGAATGCTTGTGCGTCAACCCATCAGCACTGTGCAGGACCACTCTCGCTCCACTGTCGTCTTCTCCGGAGGACTCGTCCACCTTCAACAACCACTATGAGGAAAATTTGGGTCAATCATATTCTGGAGTGCGATGGATCTGTAGAGTAGATACTTGGACTGTTTGAGGTACTGGAGGCCCCTGTTGAATTGATAGCACAGGTGTGTCTGGCTCGTCTCCTGTCGAGGTCGACTAAATTAGGAAGTCGGCTAAGGCTTGAGCTTTGATTGTTGTCTTAGGTTTGAACTGCACATCATGCTCGTTGAGTTTCACTACCCAGGCATCCATCCTCCCAGGGGTTGTTAGGCTGCCCAGCGCTTCCTTCAGTGGTAGTCTGTCCACACAAATATGGCATGGGCCTAGAAGTAAGTACGGATTCTCCTCGTAGTGGTGATGAGGGCGAAGGTAGCCTCTCTATAAGGGGGTAGTTGAGCTTGCCCGCTTTTAGAATTTGGCTCATATTGTAAACGGTCTTCTGAATGTTCTCCTCTTCTCGAACAATGACAGAGCTGATGGACACAGAGGAGACAACCATATAAAGATAAAAGTCTCTCCCACTATAGGCTGGCTTAGTAGTGGTTTGGTACTCAAGTAAGCCTTGAGAACCTGAAAAGCTGCACTGCATTTAGCCATCCATGTCATGCTCTTCTTCAAGTTCTAGCTTCCCCTCAAAGTCTTGAAGAATAGGAGGCTCCTCTCGGTAGATTTTGGAGAGGAATCGACCAAGCACCGCTATCTTCTCATTCAGCTTTTGGATATCCTTCAATGTGCGTGGCTTGAGCAGTCGTTCTATGGCGGCTATCTTCTCGAGGTTGATTTATATGCCTCTATGCATGATCATGAACCCCAAAACTTTTTCGATTGCATCCTAAAGGAACATTTGGTGGGATTGAGATTCATTCGATAGTGAAGGCTAGAGAAGGTCTCCTCCAGGTCTGATATGTGGGCCGACACTTTCTTTGACTTCACTAGCAAGTCGTCTACATAAGCTTCCAGATTGCGGCCGATCTGGTGCTTGAAGACCTTGTTGACAAGTCTCTGATTTGTGGGTCTATCATTCTTTAGTCTGAACGATATCATCTTATAATAATAAGTGCCTTAGACAATGATGAAGGTGGTCTTCTCCTGATCATGTTATGCCATGAAGATCTGGTTGTAGCCGGAGAAGGCATCCATTAAGCTGAGCAGCTCATGTTCGGCACTCTCATCGACTACCTGATCAATTCGAGGTAGGGGATAATTATCCTTAGGATAAGCTTTGTTGAGGTCGGTGAAATTCATGCACATCCTCCATTTGTTCAGCGCCTTCTTCACCAATACTACATTAGCCAATCACTACGGGTATTAGACTTCCTAGATGAAACCAGCTCTGAGAAGCCGTTTAACTTCGTCGGTAGCCACCTTCTAGCGTTCTGGGCTGAGATGTCTCTTCTTTTATTGTGTAGGCTTAGTGTGCCTGTTGACAATTAGTTCATGGCTAATCACCTCGGAGGGGAACCCCCAGCATGTCCTCAGGACCCTATGTGAACACATCAGCATTTGCCTGAAAGAATTCCGCCAAGGCTCCTTACAAGGGCTCTACTAGGCTTGACCCAACCTTGACCATCTTTAGTCCTTCTCGGTTGATTGGTATCTCCTGGAGCTCTTCCACCAGTGTTGTCCTCTATCGCTTTGTTGCTTTCTCTAACTAGAGGTAGGCTTTCTCAATGGACAAGGTGTATTGCGCACCCTTACCCTTGGTCGAGAATAGGTAACAAGACCTGACCTCTTGTTGGTTGCTCCTGATGACTCTAACCCCATTAGGAGTTAGGAACTTCATCATCTGGTGATAAGGTGAAGGGACGGCCTGCAAAATATGGAGGGTGGTTCAGCCCAGGATGTCATTATGGGCCGACTTGAGGTTCATCACTAGGAACTGGACTTGGATAGTGGATTGCTAGGGTTCTCTCTGACTGTCATGGGAGAGTAATCATCCCTTCTGACAAAAGGGAGTGTTCGGTAAATCTGATGAGGGGACCTTTACAAGGGAGTAGAAGAGATTTGTCGATGCCCATCTGGTTGAAGGTGTCGATATACAAGATGTCCACCGAGCTCCCTATATTGACCATGATCCGCTTCACCTGGTAGCCATCAATCCCTACCGTTATGATGATGAGGTTGTCATGAGGTGTCTCAACGCCTTGCAGGTCGGTGTTCCTAAAATAAATGGGCTCCTCCGCCTCCGTCCTCTTGTCGTACTGGTCGACCCGCAACATCCTCTTAGCATATATCTTCTGAGTGTTGTTAGAAGACCCTCCAGTGGTGGGACTGCTACTAATCATTTTGATGACTCCCTTATGGCTAGGCTCTGGGGGTCGGTTGTCTTGACATGGTCGAGGATGAGGCAACCACGAGTGAGATCTCCTATCTGCCTTGGCTGGGACAGCTTCCCTCTTGTCTCTCTGAGAGATGAGCTTCTTCAAATACCCTTCTCGATTAAGTCCTTGATGTCCCTCTTGAGGATATGGTAGTCATTGATGAGGTGGTCATGATCCTTGTGGTAACAGCTGAACTGCCTCATGTTATGGATCTTGGGATTCGACCTCATCTTAGGCGTAGGCTCCTTGAGGTGCCTCTCCTTCTGAACTCTGGTGAGAGCTTCTGCGAGGGAGGTGTTAAGGACAATGGAAGTGGGTCTTGGCGTCTGGTCCCTCCATTGGCCCCTCCTGTTAGATCGATTGGAGCAGGAGTCGACTCTCAGAAGGTCTCTTGTCCACTCCTGCCTTGCAGGGAAACCTCAAGCCAATTCTAGAGTTAGCGCCACTGTCGGCGATGTTGCTGGTGCTGGTGGTATGAGTGGTATTTGATGCGGCATAATTATGTATCAAAATTGCAATTACACAATTGATCAAGTTATAGTATAAAAAGTTATCGATCCCATGAGGAAGGTGATTTTAAAAGATTATTAGAATTGGTTCTTATGTTTTGTGCTTGACAAAAATAGGATTAAAGAATAAGTGTGATTATGGAGAGAGATATGATGAGTGATTGTTTTGAATATATGCAAGTAACAATAAATTGAATTTGAGTGAAGAGAAGTAAGAATCAAAGAATAGAATAAAAAGCAAGAATAAAAAGAGAAAAAAAATCAAGAAAACAAACGATGGAGAATTCAATTAAAGATATGAGAGATCTAGAATTAAATCCACTAGCTAATCTTAATTATAAAATACAAACTATTCTCTTTTTATCATATTTTAACTTAGGTTTATTAAACATAGACTATCAAACCATTTAAGGAAAGTATAACCTACCAAATTATCATCTAAATTAAAATAAAAATCATGATAAGAACAACAATAAGATAGTAATCCTAAAATTTATAAGCATAACCTATCAAACCATTTAAGATAAGCATAGATTATCAAATTCTTCTTCTAACAATTAGTTCTCTAGTTGATTATCCCAAACATGATCATTTTAAGTGTAAGAGAATAATTCATACAATATAAAGGAAATTAGACTAGTTTCATACAATTCTAAGATTCCTACAAGAATTAATTTCACATCTTAAGAAATAAAAGCAAGAAGAAAAAGAACTAATTATAAAAATAAAAAGAAAAGAAAATTCTAAACTATGAACAAAAATATAAATCTAACTACAAAGAATTAAAATCTAAACTACAAAATAAATTGCAAAAATTAAATGCATGAAAATAAATCTACTCTACAAATTAAAGTACAAAAAGAAATAAAAAGAAAAGAAAATAAATCTACATTACAAGCATGAATGTAAATCTAACTAATAAGCAATAATAAAGAAATTACTAAAAAAAATAAAAGAGAGAAATAAAAGAAAAGCAAACCTTCAAACTTTTATTCATCTTCATCATCATCATCTAACATCATCATCCAACAAAGAGAAGAAGATTTGAAGTGGAGAAAAAATTATTTTTATTAATTGTAATAATAGTTACAAATTTGGAAGGCCTTCTCAATTAAGAGTAGCCCTCCTCTCCAAATGGAGTTATAAAATTTTTCACACCCTTAACCCCTCACTCTCTACCCCTATTTATAGTAAACATTAGTGAATGAGAGCCCTTGGATTAAAATCTTAACCAAAACAAGTAAATTTCAACCATAGATCTGTAACAGAACGACGGAGGTTTCGATACCAGCATCGATAGGGGTATCGATACTGGCATCGATAAGGGCATTGATGCTGACATCGATGCCCCCATCGATGCTGGCGTCGATGTCAAGTTGTCCCTGTTTGTTGTTCGTAGATTCCTCTTGGGTTTGCTCTTGGGCTTGGGCCTTGGACAATTTCTTGACAATTTTGGGCTTTAATACTTTATTAATTATTGAATGATTTTATTTGGCTTCATAGGTTTCATGGCTTGATTCTTTTTCTTTTGACATCATTTCTTTATTTACTCAAGGGCCTTTGTTGAGAGATGAGATTTTTGGGATTTATTCTTCATTAACCTGCGTTTAAAGATAAAAGCAATTATTAGTGGCATATTTATTCATATAAAATAGATAATGAGTGTATAAAATTATAATAAAATATGATTATCAAATACGCCCACACCTAAACTTTTGCTAGTCCTCTAGCAAAGAAAATAAAAAGAAAATCCTAACTCACTTTTGCAAGAATCACGGTTGTATTTAACGCATACAACAAGTCTTTAAACCTCTAGGTTACCCTAGTGGATGAGTTGTAGTCTCGTGAAGGTTTGCAGTAAATATACCCACAAAATTTGGTTAACTTGCCAAGTTAAATAAGTCAGTAAATAACTAATTTTCCTTGATATATTTAGACATTATAATTGAAGCTAGTTAATAATCAAGAAATTGTTTTTATATATAACTCCAATGTAAATCTCTTAGAAAATATTTTTCATTATAGCAATACAAAACCAAATCAAATCTTAGAGATTTAATTTAAAAGTTTTGAAATAAATATGCTAACTCTTTGTTTTAAATAACTTTCAAGTCTCTTGATCAAAAATTATTTTTTCAAGACCATATATATTCTAAGTGACTATTTAACGAGTTTTGGCCAAATGAATCCCAACCCAATTGGGCTTTGATCATTAAGTATAGAGATACTCATTGGGCTTAATTACTCAGTCAACTTAGGCTTTATAAGATAGAATCTCCTTGAATTTAAGAGTTTTTTTTCTTTTTGGTGCCTATTTTTCGCACTCTTCTTTTATAAGGTTAGTTTTTTTTAACATATATATGTGTGTAAGTATATATAGTCTGAAAAAATGTGTAAATCAAGATAACTTGAAAAAAATATTTTCAACTCTAAGTTAAGCATGTAAAAATTTTATTATTTTAATTAAAAATCTAAAGTAAGACTTAATTAAAGTATACTAGTTGAAAAATCATTTCTTAAGAATTTTATTTGGAGTTATCATAAAAGGTGAACTTTAATATATCACTAACTAGGAATTAGAAAATTTAAAATCTATCAATTAGATCAATTATTAATTAACTCTATTAATTTGGCAAGTGACAATATTTTTATATTTTTTTATTATATATATATATATATATATACTAAAAAGGTAAAATAAAGAGGAAAATATGTATTTCTCACCCCCACACCTAAATTTTGCATTGTCCTCAATGCAAATTCGCTGAAGCACAAAGTAAAGCAGATAAAATTGAAGAACTTACAGTTGTTCGGTTGACAATGATGATAAGGATCTGCAATTACTGTTAGTATGAGGATGAAGAAAATCAAATAAGAGGAAAATTGTAAGTAATTATGTTCCTAAAGAACCAACACCTCTTCCTCTCTGAGCGTAGAAAATTCTAAAAATGGTTTTAGACGTTGAGCATTTATTTTAAAAATATTACCATTTTTAGGAATTTCTATCTCGACAGTCCCATGCGAAAAAACTTGTTTGACAAAAAATGGACCTGTCCATCTTGATCTTAATTTTCCAGGAAAATGATGTAATTTTGAATTGTACAATAAAACTTTCTATCCTGGAGAGAAAGTTTTTCGTAAAATTGATTTGTCATAAAAAGTTTTGGTTTTCTCTTTGTAAATTTTTGAGTTTATGTATGCATCATTTCGAATTTCTTCCAACTCATTTATTTGGAGCAATCTGTTCTTACCTGCCGAGTCTGAGTCAAAATTCAACTGTTTTATCGCCCACATTGCTCGATGCTCCAACTTTACTGGTAGGTGACAAGCTTTCCCGAACACTAGTCTGTATGATAACATCCCCAAATTAGCCTTGAAAGCTGTTCTATATACCCACAGAGCATCACATAATTTTACAGACCAATCTTTTCTGTTATGATTAACTGTTTTTTCTAAGATTTGTTTGATCTACCTGTTTGTGACCTCTACTTGTCCACTGGTTTAGGGGTGATAAGGAGTTGGCAATTTGTGTGTGATTGAATATTTCCTCATCAAAGCCTCAAAAGAACGGTTACAGAAGTATGTATCGTTATCACTAATGATCGCTCGAGACACTCCAAACCGTGCAAAGACATTCTCCTTCAAAAACTTGACAACAACCTTATTGTCATTAGTTTTGCAAGCTACCGCCTCAACCCATTTTGACATGTATTCAACGGCTACTAGAATTTGCAAGCTACCGCCTCAACCCATTTTGACATGTATTCAACGGCTACTAGAATGTAAATATTTCCAAATGAGTTTGGAAATGGTCTCATGAAATCGATACCCCACAGATTAAAAAAGTTTAACAGATAAGATGAGTTGTAAGGGTATCATATTTCTTCTAGTGACCTTCCCTAAAAGCTGACAGTGGTTACAAGTATTACAAAACTCATATGAATCCTTGAAAAGAGTGGGCTAGTATAGGCTAGATTGGAGAATTTTTTCAGCTGTTTTTCTTAGGCCAAAGTGGCCTCCACATGCTTGCTCATGACAAAAGGAAAGAACACTCCTGGTTTCTTCAGTGGGAACACACCTCCTAAAGATCTGATCAGGACAGTATTTGAACAGATATGGATCATCTCAGGAAAAGTATTTTACTTGGGAGAGAAAACGGGATCTATCCTATTTGGACCAATGAGAAGGTATCTGGTTCATGATTATGTAGTTCACAATGTTGGCGAACCATAGAACAGATTGGATTTCTAGGAGTTGTTCATCTAGAAAATGTTTGTTGATCGGGATGGTTGATGTTGGTGCATTCGGGAGTCGAGAGAGGTGATCTGCTACGGGGTTCTCTGTTCCTCTTCTGTCAAGAATTTGAATGTCAAACTTTTGAAGTAGGAGAATCCATCTAATGAGCCGTGCTTTAGCATCATTTTTTGTCAAAAGATACTTTAGTGCTGCATGATCTGTGAAAACTTTGGTTAAGGAACCGATGAGGTAGGACCTAAATTTTTCTACTACAAAGACTACAACTAAAAACACTTTTTCTGTGACAGAGTAATTTTGCTGGGCATCATTCAGAGTCCTACTGGCGTAGTAGATCACATGTGGTTTTCCATCAAATCGTTGTCCTCAAATAGCACCAATCGCAGAATCAGATGTATCACACATCAGTTCGAAGGGTAAGGTCCAGCCCGGTGCATGAATGATAGAAGCTGTGGTCAGGTCCTTTTTTAGATATTCAAAAGCTTTGAGGCAGTCAGGAAAGAAGACAAATGATGTATCCTAAGCTAAGAGATTGGTCAAGGGTCTAGCAATTTTGCTGAACTCCTTGAAAAACGTCGGTAAAAACCAGCATGACCAAGAAACGATCCGACATCTTTGACAGTTTTGGGAGGAGAGAGATTAGAAATGAGATCTACCTTAGCTTTGTCCACTTTGATTCCCCTATTGGAAACTACATGTCCTAAGACTATGCCTTGTTTGACCATGAAATAATATTTCTCCCAATTGAGAGTCAGATTTTTCTCTCTACACCGTTCTAGGACCAGTTTAAGATGATGCAAACATTGGGAAAATGTGTCACCAAAAATGGAAAAGTCGTCCATGAAAATTTTGAGAAATCACTCTACCATGTCGGAAAAATATTGATCATACAACGTTAGAATGTGGCCGGTGCGTTGCACAGTCTAAAAGGCATGCATCGGTATGCAAATGTTCCATACGGGCAAGTGAAGGTGGTTTTCTCCTGATCTTCTGGAGTAATAGGGATTTGATTGTAACCTGAATATCCATCCAGGAAAAAATAGAACTCGTGTCCTACTAAGCGCTCTAACATTTGGTCAATGAAAGGAAGAGGGAAGTGATCTTTCCGAGTGGCTAAGTTAAGTTTTCGTTAGTCAATGCAAACTCACCATCCAGTTTGGATCCGAGTGGGAATCAGTTCATTAGCCTCATTTTGGATCACGGTGATCCCAGATTTCTATGGAACAACTTGGACCGGACTCACCCATGAACTATCAGAAATAAGATAAATAATCCCATGATCGAGATATTTTAGAATGTCTTTCCTAACAGCTTCTTTCATCACTGGGTTTAACCGATGTTGAGGATTTCTAGTAGGTTTGGCATCATCTAACAAATAGATTCGGTGTTGAACAATGGTTGGATTAATCCCCTTGATATCAGCCATGGTCCATCCAATGGATTCCCTATTCTCTATTAAAATATCTAAGAGAGCTTCCTTTTGACTGGTAGTTAAGTCAGAAGAAATAATGACTGGTAAAGACTCGTTCTCCCCTAAGTAAGCATACTCTAGATTTTCAGGTAGAGGTTTGAGCTCTAACTTAGGGGGTTCCTCCATAGATGGGCGAAGCTGGACTAGGGATTCTATCTCCAAAGGTTCTCGTTGCCAGCTAGTAGCAGAAACATGATTGACCAGCGGATCTTGTTAGGTCTCATGTTATGAGCCTACATTTTGTAATCTTGTTTTGATGATTACAAACAATTCCTAATATTGTTTGTCTAGTGTTTATGTTTCCTATTAGGTATTCTAGACAAACAATGTGTTGGAGGATGGATGGAATTGCACATTCACGATCATATCCAATGGAGGTTGGCGGAGTAGTGGTTGAAGCCTTGCAATTCATGTTAAAGATCCAAGTCAAGCTTCATCCGCAAGTGTACCAAGATAGAGCTTCGTTGAAGATCATCAAGCTTGTGTAATTTAGTTTAGGTTTTATATTATGTGTGTTAGTACTTTAAGCTCAATTATATACACACATACACGTTTTGTTTTTTGTATATATATACATATATGTTTTGGTTTAGCTATATGGATATGAAATAATATATATCTTCATATATACTTTTATATGTTTCATATTCTATTGCTTTTGGAAAAATATTGTGTTTTTGGTTTATATGGTTTATAGACTTAACAACTATAGTTTATACTTTTTATCAAGTGTATAAATTCATTTTACAAAGTTTCAAAACATGGTTTATGTCAAATGTCAAAAAACATGTATGTTTACTTTTCATGTTTTTGGACATATTTGAAAAATAATGAGTTTTCACTTTTGGGAAGTGTAATTCCAAAAATTCTTTTTGTAACATGTTCATTTACATGTTTACAATGATTTCCCAAAGTTTTATAATTTTTGGAATTTATTTATTATTTTTAAAGGCACTTTTAAAATCAGATTTTCAGCATGTACAGTGCCTGTGCACGTTTATAAGTCGACTTATCAGAGTTGACAAGTCGACTTATGAAATGCTCTGGAATGTGCAAAAACTCTCTGCCAAGTCTACTTATTCGAACTGTTAAGTCGACTTAGACCAAGTCGACTTATGTCATTTTCCAAGTCGACTTATGTGCTGATTTTTATGTGTTATTTTTATCTGGAAAGACGACTCATGTGAATTTTCAAGTCGACTTATACTAAGTCGAATGCAAGTCGACTTATACTAAGTCGAATGCAAGTCGACTTATAAATATGACCGTTGAACAGTAACGGCTATTTTCCAGATCTGTTTTTGTGTGGGTTTTTGGTCATTTCCTTGGGGTTTTGGCTGATGTCTTGGGTTGTTATAAATACCCCATTGCATATACCTCTCCCATTGAACAACAAAAAAACCAAGAGAATTGTTTAAACAAGTTTAAGGGTGTTTTGTGTTTGTTTAAAAGAGTGTTTAAGAGTTTTGTTTGTGAAGCAAATTTCACAAGAGCAAGTGGAGATCATCCTTTGGCGTTTGAGCATTCACTCTTCTCCCTCTCTCGTGTCATCTATAGAGAAATTTCCTTAAACTCAATTCTAGCATTTTATAAGTTTGCTCTTAATTTTATAAGCTAGATTTCATATTGAGTTTATATTGTTTTATCTCTTTGATCACACACAACCTATTAAGCTTATTGTATTTTCATACTTAGTATAATTTGGGTTGTGGGATTGTGTGACTTAGAGTGTACGTGAGCCTACATTGTGTTCTCATCCATTGTAGAGAACAATTTATTTGTATTGAGCCAAATTATGGGGATTCACTTTGTATTACACTAGTACACCAAGATGAGTGTGTGGTGAGAGACGGGGTCGTCCCAAGAGGAGTGGGGTAGGTGATAATGCCTAGAGAGAGGTTATAATTCCTAACACTTGAGGGAGACACGGGCTAGAGACCAACATTTGAGGTGGTAGTTAGTGTAGTTACATTGTGAGTGATTGTAAAGTTTTCGGTTAGCTAGAAAACCGTATTGTGAGGTGTAAACGTTTTTCGGGTAAGCGTAGAAAACCCGGTGTGATAGTGGAGATCTCCTCGAGGTGAGGAGCGGGGACGTAGGTCAGGCGGACCGAACCTCGTGAACATATCATTTTGTTTGTGTTTGCATTGGCGCACTATTTTCATATTTATATTGCCTTTGTCAATTGCACATTGTTTATATTCCCACTATCTTATTTTGTTTGTTTCACCCTTGTATTAGTTGTATATCCTTGCATATATATCTTGTCATATATCATACTTGCTAGGATATTTGTTAATTAGTTTTTAATTTGCATAAATCGGATTAGATTAGCATAAACCCTATTCACCCCCCCTCTAGGGTTCCTTCCTAGCGGCATTAGGGTACTTTCAGATCTAACTCTAGTTCGTTATCAGAAGACTCCACAAACATTAAGTCAGATGCACTTGAATCTAACTCACACTCTCCCTCTTGTTGCTCACTGGATATTCCCTAAATGAAATTCATTTCCATAGGTTGATCAGATGGATCACTAGGTTGTCTCCCTAAGTTGAAAATATTGAGGTCAACAGTCATGTTCCCAAAAGATAGTTTCATTTGACTGGTTCTACAATTGATCAAAGCATTTGAGGTGGCTAAGAACGATCTTCCTAGAATGACTGGGGTTTGACTTTTGAGATTGGAAACGGGTTGCGTTTCCAAGATAATAAAATTAACAGGAAAAATGAACTCTCCAACCTTGATCAGAACATCCTCTACCTCTCCTTTGGGAATTTTCACGGATCTATCAGCTAATTGTAGAGTGCATCTTGTCGGTTTAAGTTCTTCTACACTTAGCTGTTGATAGACTGAATAAGGAAGGAGGTTGACACTGGCTCCCAAGTCTAGAAGTGCCTTATCAATGTGAGTGTTACCTATGACGTATGGAATTATAGGACAACCAGGGTCCTTATATTTTAATGGCATGGGTTTCTAAAAAAATTCACTGAGGTTGGCAGCTAAGAAGACTTTCTTGGGAACATTGGTGGTTCTTTTCTTAGTGCATAAGTCCTTCAAGAACTTTACATAAGAGGGGATTTGTTCGATTGCATCTAGGAGAGGGATATTGATCTTGACCTATTTAAACGTTTCTAGGATTTTCTCGACTTGCGGGGATTTTTTCCTAGGTTTGAGTCTATCTGAAAAGGGGGCAACGGGCCTAAACATATCTAGATCAGGTTCAATCTCATGTTTAGTGTTTTGGTCATCGGAAGGAATGTGTTGGATGAGAGAAGGGTTTTGATCTGGTGGCATTCTAACTTGATTGTCTATTTGTTTTCCAGATCTCAGAGTGTGAACTGCATTCAATTGGGCTGGATTGTTGGAACTGGATCCATTGTTTTAGGGTTTACAATAGGTTGAGTTGGGAATTTTTCTTTCTCTCTTTCGCTCACGGTAGTGGCTAGTTGCCCAAGTTGGGTTTCTAACCGGGCTATGGCTTGAGTGTTCGAGTTGAGCACTTGGCCGGTTGTTTGCATGAAGGAATTTAGAGTGGTGGATGACTGGGTCAACATGTTGGTAGTTTGCGTAGAAGCTTTGATCATAGCTTCTAAACCCTTTTCTAAGACACTCAAACATTTATCATGATCAGAATTTGAAAGATTTGTAGGCTGGTGAGGATGAGGATGTTGGGTTGGAAAAACTGGGTTAGCTTATTGAAAATTGTTTGGTACGTTGAATGATATATTTCCCCTAGGGAATTGTTGTCTCAACGTGGGAATGAAATTTTGATTTCCGGGAGAATTTCCTTAATTCCATGCAAAGTTGGGATGATTTTTCCAACCTGGATTGTAGGTTGGAGAAAATGAATCATTTCTAGGGTGCTGGAATACAGCGTTCATCTGTTCTAATGCATGGTTGTTTCTTAGGAGAGCATATTCCTCTAAAACGTGGTTAGAAGACTGACAGTTATGACATCCCGGGGTAGAAACATGATTGATTTGAGCTGGAGCTTATTCCTTAACTTCTAAGGCTTCTAACCTCCGCAGAATTGTTGCCATCTTTGCTTCAGACAGGGAAAGACCACTAGACTTAGATTAGGGAACTGATGAAACCCTGTCATCACAGTGTTCCCACTGCATTATTTTCTCGGATAGACTTTCTAGGAATTCTCAAGTTTCATCTGCGTTTTTTCTCATAAAATCTCCCTGACGCATCAATTCTAAAGATGTTTTTGAAGAATAGTCCAATCCTTCATATATGACTTGGCACAATCGCCATTTCTCTAGACCATGATGAGGACATTGGATTAAAAGATCCTTGAATCGGTCAAAATATTTCCAGAATAGTTCCCCTGAGACAATTTTAAAGTTTTAATTACTGTTCCTAAGCTTTACCGTTTTATGAATAGGAAAAATTCTTTTGAGAAAAACAGTGACAAATTCCTCCCAAGTTGAGATAGAATTTATCGGTAAGCTGTGCAACCATTTTTTGGCTTTGTCCTTAAGAGCAAATGGAATAAATCTGAGCTTAATCGCATCTTTGGTTAATTCTTTCATTTTAATCATAATACACACTTTCTCAAATTCCGAGATAAAAATATATGCATCTTCTGTTTTATTTTCTAGGAATTTGAGAAGCATGTTTATGTAATACGGTCTAAGCTTAAAATTTGTTCCATTTGCTTCGGGGAGCCTTATGTAAGATGGAATTGCATTTCTGGTTGGGTAACACATATCGTGGAGAACGGGTTGATTTACCATTTCTTAGATTGGTTCAACACGGATTAAATGATGAGAATTATCCTTAACCTAAGTTTGCATACACCAAAACAACTTTTTTTTAAGGAAAGAAAGAAAATTAGTTTTTTTTATGAGAAGAAAAAAAATCCTAACTAAAACAAATCAAAGCAATCACTTTTTAATCACTCTAATTCTAGGGTTAGCCTAACTCAACTAGACCAGCTCCTAACCAAAAACTCCTAAAGTGAAAAGATTAAAATTTTATCCAGATAGTTAGCCAGGTAAGGATAGTACTAGAGGATGATCAGAGATCAATTAAGTACCTTATTCCTTACGGAGCGCTTTACGCAACCCCTAAACCTTACCTTAGACACCAACTAATCAGAGAAAACTTAAACCGGTTCACTTAAGGATTTCTTGTTCCTTATTGAGCTCGAATCCTTAGGGGCCAACGTCTATTGATTTTTAGGAGGCTTGGGTTTGTGAAGTGATGAATTAGTGATTTGTGGGCTAAGAAAATGGTGATGAAATCTCTTACCTTATCTTGATTATGGAGTTTTGCCCTTAAGAATGTTTTAAGTATGTGCCAAATCAAGTGCTACAATCACTTTGATAAATTCCTACTAACTATATGAAATGCAATCCTAGAAATTAAAAGCAACTAAAAAGGATGGGAAAAAAAATCTTTTTTTTAAATTATGGTCAACAACAATCAAATGTGAGAAGAGAGCTCTTGTTTGAATTTATTATCTTATTAGTTAATGTCCAAGTGAAAGGTGAATTTTATTATGGTTAATAAAAATAAAATCTTTTTTTTTAAAAATCCTAATTGTCTCTAATTGTGAAGCTAACTAAAAAGGGTGGAATTAAAAACGCTAGAAAGAAGACTTACCCGAAAGCAATTCTCTAAGTTATTGATCTTCAATCCAAGATTTTCAAGCTCCAAGCGGTTCCTTCACAAGAAAAACACACAAGTTAAAGAACCAAAATAATAAAATCCTATTTAACACCGTTCCTCAGCAACGGCGCCAAAAACTTGATGCAGCATAATTATGTACCAAAATTACAAGTGCATAATTGATCAAGTTATAGTATAAAAAGTTATTGATCCAACGAGGAAGGTGATTTTAAAAAATTATTAGAATTGGTTCTTATGTTTTGTGCGTGACAAAAATAGGATTAAAGAATAAGTGTGATTATGGAGAGAGATATGATGAGTGATTGTTTTGAATATTTGCAAGTAACAATAAATTGAATTTGAGCAAAGAGAAGTAAGAATCAAATAATAGAATAAAAAGCAAGAATAAAAAGAGAAAAAATCAAGAAAACAAATGATGGAAAATTCAATTAAAGATATGTGAGATCTAGAATTAAATCCACTAGCTAATCTCAATTATAAAATACAAACTATTTTCTTTTTATCATTTTTCAACTTAGATTTATTAAGCATAGACTATCAAACCATTTAAGGAAAGTATAGCCTATCAAATTATCATCTAAATCAAAATAAAAATCATGATAAGAACAACAACAAGATAGTAATCCTAGAATTCATAAGCATAACCTAACAAACCATTTAAGATAAGCATAGATTATCAAATTCTTCTTCTACCAATTAGTTCTCTAGTTATTATCCTAAACATGATCATTTTAAGTGTAAGAGAATAATTCATACAATATAAAGAAAATTAGATTAGTTTCATACAATTCTAAGATTCCTACAAGAATTAATTTCACATCTTAAGAAATAAAAGCAAGAAGAAAAAGAACTAATTACAAAAATAAAAAGAAAAGAAAAATCTAAACTATGAACAAAAAAATAAATCTAACTACAAAGAATTAAAATCTAAACTACAAAATAAATTACAAAATTTAAATGCATGAAAATAAATCTACTCTACAAATTAAAGTGCAAAAACCAATAAAAAGACAAGAAAATAAATCTATACTACAAGCATGAATGGAAATCTTACTAATAAGCAATACTGAGAAATAAAAGAAAAGCAAACCTTCAAACTTTTCTTCATCTCCATCATCATCATCCAACAAAGAGAAGAAGATTTGAAGTGGAGAAAAAAATTATTTTTATTAATTGTATCAAAAGTTATAAATTTGGAAGGCCTTCTCAATTAAGAGTAGCCCTCCTCTCCAAATAGAGTTATAAAATTTTTTACACCCTTAACCCCTCACTCTCTACCCCTATTTATAGTAAACATCAGTAAATGAGAACTCTTGGATTGAAATCTTATCTAAAACAAGCAAATTTCAGCCATTGATCTGTAACAGAACGACGTAGGTATCTATAGCAGCATCGATAGGGGTATCGATGCTGGCATCGATACGGGCATCGATGCTGGCATCGATGCTGGCATCGATGTCAAGTTGTCCCTGTTTGTTGTTCACAGATTCCTCTTGGATTTGCTCTTGGGCTTGGGCCTTAGACAATTTCTTGGCAATTTTGGGCTTTAACACTTCATTAATTATTGAATGATTTTATTTGGCTTCATGGGCTTCATGGCTTGATTCTTTTTCTTTTGACTTTATTTCTTCATTTACTCAAGGGCTTTTGTTGAGAGATAGGATTTTTGGGATTTATTCTTCATTAACCTGCATTTAAAGATAAAATCAATTATTAGTGATGCATTTATTCATATAAAATAGATAATAAGAGTATAAAATTGTAATAAAATGTGATTATCAGCATTGCTGTTGCTGCTGAAGTCATGGCTGCGGAGGTCTCTGTAATTCTAGTTGATTCCTTGTAAGCTCGGGCATCCTCCATGTCTATGTACCCATAAGCTTTAGCCATCAACTGTTCATAGTTGGTGACTGGCTTCTTGGCAAGTGAGTCGGCCAACTCGTTGCTCTGCAAGCTGGCCACGAGAGCAGACATAGCGACCACACTCACTGGGTTGTTGACCTCTAGCCTCTTTGCCTGGAACCTCTTGAAGTAGGCTCGAAAGCTCTCTCCGGGCCCTTGCCTCATCTGGATCAATACATGAGGGGGAAGCTTATGCTTTGTATCAGTTAGGAAGTGGTGGATGAACTTCCGACTGAGCTGTTGGAAGCTGCTGATGGACTTCTTCTCAAGAGCGTTCCACCAGAACTTAGCACTCCCTAAAGGAGTGATAGGGAAGAATCGATAAATAGCTACTTTTGATGCTTGGAACATGCTCATCACATCATAGTAGTTTTGAACATGCTCAGAGGGGTCTCCCCCGCCCTTGCACTTCTCCACATGAGGCATCTTGAACTTCTCACATGAGGCATTCATGAGATCATCTAAAAGAGGGGTGTTCCCCCCAATGACTTTTGCGACCGGTCTGTACACCTGATCATATCCATGGGCCCCTATGGTAGCAGAGGGAGACGGAGAGGTGTGGTGATAGGGAAGAGTCTTAGAGACTACTCCCCTAGTGTGGTCCCTAAGGTGACAAGGGCTAGGACTCTCACTAGTGAATTCTTGATGAGAGAGAAGACGTCGGCAAGGCTCTCCATGGCCAGCCGACTGATGAGGTGGTGGGGTCGCATACTCAACACGATCCTTTAATTTCTTGGTAACAGCATGAGAAGTCCGAGGCAGGACTACTTGCTATGCTCTAGAAGAAGGGTGAGTCTCCAACCACATGTCTCTAGAAGGAGGGGGGGAGAGCTGAAGTAGCTTGTTGCGGCTGGGACGGGAGCTACTGAGAAGCTCGCTGGTGAAAGTAACCACTTGCTGCTGGAAAGATTGAGAAATTTTCTGAGCTGTTTCCTCAAGCTGAGCTCAAGTAACGTAGCTCTGGTGTGGTTCTATAGGGTGAGACTGGTCAGCTATATCTTCAGAACCAGACATGTTTTCTTAAAGAAAAAAGAAGGTCCCATGGTGTCTCCAAACTGTTGATGCTAATGATCATATAGTCAATAAAAATGGTTGAATAGGGGTGAGATTGATGAGGGGCCACTTCCTTCGCTGAATATCTGGTTCTGAGTTGAGTGGCTAAAGCCGGCACATATAGAAACTCGTAAGAGGACGAGGACTGGTTTCTCCATGGTTCCTCCGATGATCAAGTCAGCTGATGAACATGAGTGGGAAAATGAAGAACTAGGTGAATTCTTCTGTGTGCAGTACAATTTGTAGATATTGCTTAAAAGATCCGATCTGGAAGAAGTTCTATGTTAGAAAAGTATCTCTATTTATACTGATGGTATAAGGGTAGAATTGTTAATTCGACCAAGCATAGGATGACAATGAAGAAGTGTTGGCTGACAGCTGCGTCAGTACCTACTTTACAGGTGTTGGCTGGCAACTGGAGGAGACATCACTTCCATATTAAATGCAAAGCGATTGGAGGCATGACAGTGCTGACGTGGTCCGATGAGTTATGAAGACTTTTGGGGCTAGAGGCATGATGGCTCCTGTCAAGTATTAAATGTGATGCTGACATGTTTGTCAGTGGGAGAAGCTCGAGGTTGAGGTCGTCCTTTGTCTTAGCCGAGAAGTAACGCCTCTCGAGTCGACCCCGCAATGATATCAAATAGCTGGTCGAATGGGCTCGTAGTGAGTCATCTTTGACATGAGGGCCGACAAGTTCCACCATTCGAGTGGACATGAGTGAATGTCGACTCGGCGAGTCGGCTAAGTTAGAATCATTGCTGGTGTTTGGCCACCAATTTGATTAGGGCATTGCATGAAGAAGTACACCTGTTTATTACTGGCAAAGGGTCATACTTTGGAGATTGAAAACACCATAACATCATTAAATTATCCTCCATAAAACTCAAGACCACTATCAGTTCTAAGCCTCTTAATCAGCCTCCCAGTCTGCTTCTCAATCAAAGACTTTTACTGCTTAAAAGCCACAAACACCTTGTATTTATTTCTCAAAAAGCTGATCCAAATCTTCCTGGAGTAGTTATCGATGAAGGTCAACAAATATCTGGAACTACCACCCTTCGAGGCAACTTGAGAAGGTCACTAAAGATCTAAATGGATATAATCCAAAGAACATTTAGTTTGATGCACTGTAGTACTAAAGCTGACAATTTTCTACTTCCAAAGATGTAATGCTCGTAGAATTCTAATTTTTCTGTAATCTGTCCACATAAAAGACCCTTCTTACTCAACTCGGTCAATCCATGCTCACTCATATGACCAAGTCTTATATGCCATAATCTAGTAGTATCAGTTCTTGATATCGACGATACAACTATAGCCAAACCCGTAATGGTATAACCCTGCAAAACATACAAGCTATTAATCTTTTTTCCTTTCATATTCACAAGAGAGCCTTTTGTAACCCTAAGAACTCCACCTTTACCTAAAAAATTACACCCAGTGCTATCAAGAGTGCTCAAATAGATAAGATTCTTCCTTAAACCTGGAACATGCCTAACATCAATCAAAGTCCTGATGAGTCTATCATGCATCTTAATTCGAACTGTGACTTTCCTAATAGTCTTGCATGAGGTGTTATTCCCCATAAGAACAGTTCCACCATCAATAGCTTCATAAGTGGTGAACCTATCCCGATTAGGATACATATGATAGAAACAACCCGAATCCAAAATCCAATCATCCATGTTCTTGCTTATATCATCTGTAGCCAACAACATCACATCTTCAACAATATCAACTTTAGCGGATTTCTCCTTTGATTTTCCTTCATACTTTTCTTGTTTATTCATGTTCTTCAATCTGTAGCAACCGGTCTTGATGTGCTATTTCTTCTTGCAATATTTGTAGGTCAGATTCCTGTGCTTCGACTTATACCTGTTACCTCCAAAGCCCTTGATCTTCCTTGAACAAATAAGCCATTAGCTTTATCACTACTTTCATTTATGATTAACTCTTTATTGATTTTCTCTTTATTCAACAAGTTCTCTTTAATGTCCTTGATGCTAATAGAATCTCGACCATAGATTATAGTATCCCTGAAGTGCTTTTAGGAAGGTAGTAAAGAACACAATAACAATAGGACTTGATCTTTATCATCAATCTTAACATTAATCTTACTTAAATCTATAATCATAGAATTAAATTCACCAATATGAGATTTGATGGGTGTTCCTTTTGACATCTGAAGTGTGTACACACGCTGCTTCAAGAGGAGGCGATTAGTGTGAGCGACTTCGTCAAATACAAATCCTCCAATTTAGACTACAAATCAGCGACTGTCTTTTCTGTGAGAGCTTCTTACAAAACTTTTTTTTCAAACATAATTGGTGTGAGAGCTCTATCATCTAACTCGTTCCCATCTTCTTCCGTCATAGTAGTTTGTTTCTTTGACATTACAAACAAAGCCTTCTTCAATTCGCTTTATGTTAACACAACGATCATCCTAACTTGCCAAAGGTTAAAACTGATGTTGCCATCAAACTTCTCGATATTCCACTTTATAGTGGTCGTCATCATCTTCTCATCTGACCAATTGCTGAGGGCTCTGATACCAATTTGTTATGACAAACTCCCGAGGATAAGCTAATATCGATCACATGAGAGCACAAAAAAATCAAGAACACATGAACACAAAGATATACGTGGTTCGGCTTGTAGCCTACATCTACGGGCGAAGGAGGTGAAAAGCTTTACTAAATAGTAAGGAATACAAAGTGGAAATCTCTCAATCACTCAATCCCAAATAACACCCCAAGATTCCCGTACAATCTCTCTAAATAAAAGGAACAAAAGATGAGATAATTCACGATGTCAGGATTCTGAAGAAACTTTGTTTCTCTCTGTATTGGTGCTATAGTTGATGATGATGCTTAATAGAACCTGTCAGGCCTTCTTTTATAGGAGCTTCTCCAAATCGTTTGCTAATAGGAAACCGTATAGGAATAGAATTCTAATGTGAGTCCAATTTGTGATAAATTAATCCTATCAACACTTGGACTATGAGAACTCCAACAAGGGAACTATTGGAATCCAATCCAATTAGATCAAAAGTTTTTATTCCACTAGGATTAAGACTTAATTAAGATGTCTACACCAACTCAAATTCTAATGACTACCACATGTTGTCATAGTTAATTACTTTGGTATTTGAGTCACACCACAACATAAGCGTTGGAGGCAGAGAGATGCGCACATACAAGGGGCAGAGGGAATGTGATGGCAATATTCACACAATTAACTCACAATATGCTCATGGCTCGCAAGAGAAAAGGAAGAGTTTTGAAAAAGTTTGTGGGGTCCTATATTTTGTCCTCTAGGATTTATAAAATTATTTACTAAGTTACCGCTTAATTTTTCATAGTTTTGAGTTTTTTTGTATACATATCATATATTATATTTGCATAAATATTCATCAAATCTCGATGTTTGTAAAACTACTTTCAAATCATCGACTTTGAAAAATACTCCCTCCAAATCAACAAAGTATTAACCCTATAGGCTAATTTGTAACAAAAATGTAAAAAGGTCTACAGAACAATAATATTTATTAATAATATCTAACAAATTTATTTATTTTGTAATATTAGAGCATTTTTTTCTGAAGTAGATAGTTTGGGATTAAGGTTGCAAACATTGAAAATTTAGAGATTATTCTGGAAACACGCATGACTTAAATGTTATATATGTAAGAAAATTTTTCGAGGAGGGCCAGGACCACTTGGGCACCTGCCAGCTCTACCCCGTGTAGAGAAATGTGGTGGTATTTGATCACTTATAACTTTAATAATTTTATTATCGCGTGACAAATTTGTATAGATGTCTCTATATAATTTTAATAGTCTTCCCCAAACCAACAAAAGATAAGGTCACCTGGAGAATAATTTAGATAATTTTTATTCAAAACTTAGTAGTGTTTTGTTAGTTTTTTATAAAAATAAAAATAAGATTTTTGCATATATACCCTTCAAATCATCAATATTTTCAAAATTACCTTCAAATCTTGATACTCACAAGTTACCCTTCAAAACTAGTAATTGAATATTTCTACCACTCTAACTTAAGAATGTTGGCTTTCAAAGAAGGCCCTGTCGAAAATTTCTTATAAATTTTAATAAGATTGCGGCAATCTCCCCCTCCAGCGCTACTGCTGAGGACATAACTAGCATGTCCACCTTGCTACTATAGAGAATGAAACAAACAACAATTTGCTACACCATGAGAATATAATCATTCTCCTTGTTAAACTACAAAGAGAATACTATTGACCATCAAGAAACACAAGCTACACACAACCCAAAATTTGTAAGTGGCACCGACTTACTCTGATTCGAAACGCTAGTCAATCAACATGTGTACCCTAAAATAAGCCAATCTTCACCAATTAACTTTTGAAGAGGGACTCAATACGATCTCTCAATAGTAGGATTTTCTCCATCATCTGAACCATAGGAACATGAAACCACCTCAACACCTAAGGCATCCTAAGAAACCTTTTCAACTTGCGCACATAACTCCCAAACACCCATAGAGACTATAGTATTTCCTGTCAGATGATATAATCCCCTATGCTTCTTTCCCTTGATCAATATCTTCTCACCTCGCATGATTGACTCCCCCTCCAACTAAATAGTCGTACCATTTAGACTCCAACATACTCAAGGATATTTGATTCTTTTGCATCTTCGGGACATATGCCATGCCACACAAAGTACGGATGACACTATCAAACATTTTGATTCTCACTATTCCAAAGCCCAAGACTTCACAAACTAAGTCATTTTCCAAGACTACTTGATCAATCTTTTCCTAAAATGAATCAAAATTATCTAACGTGTTGCACATGTGCACCACTACCATAGAATTTAATATCCAGTCTTTAGAAGAAGCATTAGTGATTTTAGAGACCATGATGATATCTCCAATGCCATATATGCTTATTAGCGATGAGGTTCCACTAGAGGCACAATCACCCATCGACCAAGGATAATCAGCTTTAACATAACATAACCACTACGCCTCCAACATTGTATGGCCTTGCGCTGAACTTAGATCTGGACCTACCCTACGAAATCCCCTATTAGATTGCTTTATTCTTCGATTCTCCCTCATGACAGCTAATACAGACTCATATCCCTCTTTCCATTAGATTTCTTTTGGGTATTATGGGATACTAATGCTGATTGTATCTGGTCAAGATATAAAGTATTTTTACCAAATAATATCGTTGTTATCAAGTCATCATAAGAATAAAGAAGTGAGGTAAGAAGAAAAAGGTTGTCTTCTTCCTCCTCCTTAGCATCAACTTTTTGGAATTGGTCAAGTAAACCCTTCCACACATTGTTGTGCTCCGTGAGATTCTTGCCTCCAACCATCTTCAACTGATAGAGCCATTGCTTCAGATGCAACTTCTTGGTTAAATTTTTAGCCATATAGTGTTTTTCCAACTTCTTCCACATTTCTAGCACAAAATCTTCATCATTAACATCATTCAAGATGTTACGAGCAACACAGTGTCGAATGGTTCTCACACACCTTTCCTCGAGCTCCTCCCACTCGTCATCATCCATCTTTGCTAGCTTTTCATCCTTCCCCTTTAAAGCTTTTTCCAAGCCTTGTTGAGTAAGAATGTCCTTCACCCTTCTTTACCAAAGGGTGAAATTATTGATATTTCTTGCCATCTTTGCTCCTTCGATTTCAATTCGAACCTCTAGCTCTGATACTACTTGTTATGGATAAGCTTCCCCTCTATTGACATAGAGGCCACCACAAGCCGATCTGAGATCCACCGCGAAAGCAATAATGAAATCAACTCGGCGCAAAGCTCAATTTAGTGGAAATGAAAAATAACAACATGGATGCGAGTTGACACAAGAGATTTACGTAGTTGGGCAAAACCACATATATCCACGACCGAGAGCTATCCATTTTTTACTTTTTTGAGAGAATACAAGAGAATTACAATTAAATCACTCCCCGGCCCGAGCCCGAGCCCGCAATCCCTTATATACCCACTCTCAAAGTACCCAGATAAACACTTTCATAAGCATTTAACAATGCTCTTTTTTATCTCTCATTGTGTGTCTATACCAAGGATCACATCCTTTTTAAAGGGCCGATATGTCTTGACCTCTAAGCTTAGTAAGCGTGCCCTCGAAGCTTAGTAAGCTTGCCCTCGAAGCTTTAGCCGACTAGTCCTTCATGTATTTGCTTCACTTGGTCACATAGCCTCTCAAGACTTGCCCACCAAACCTCTCAAGAGGGATGGACCATCAACATAGTTTTGTAAATATCAAGTTTTGGAGAGTAAGTTTGTAAATATGGAAGATTCTAGGGCTATGCATGCGAAAACCCCAATGAAAAAATTATATATTGATATTGCAATAATGAAAAATATTATATGTAAAGACCTCTGGAATTATTCTATAAATAAATTTTATATTTTAAAAATTTAAATAATATAATTAAGTTACTAATTTGTATGCATAATAAATGTGTATCTGACATATGGGGGAAAAAATCTTGATCCATCCCTTCGACTATCTCAAGTTACCAAACAAGTCCCAAGTAAGTGTTCTTAAAGATGATACACGAGGGGTTACACATGCAAAATCTCAGCGTGAGAGAAACACGAGGGAAGTTTCCTTTTCTTCTTCGTCCTCTACAATTTCTTATTTTCGATTTTTTTAATTACAAGCTCAATTTCTCTTGGGCTCCCAATAATGCAGAACTCTGGTATCGTCTTGCATATAATTAGACTCCCCTCGATGTGACGCGAAGTTTGGCGCACTCTTGGGTCTCGTCGCTTTGCGGGTCCGAGCCCGATCCATTCACACGGTTGAGATCGCGGGCCCAACGAGCCACAATTAAGAGAAATTGACAGAGCTAGTCACTTTCAAATCCAAACCGAAAGTAGGAAAATTTTCCCTCCTTTCCTCTTTATTTTACTTTCCCCCCCTCCTCTATTGCTTTTTTGATCGAACAAGAGAACAAAGTAATGGTGGTCTCTCTAGCATTAGGGTCTTTTAGCATTACTTGTTAGAGACAAATCATTGTCACTATCATCACCACTAGTTTCATGTATCATTGTTTGGTTTGATCCGTTTAGAATCACTATCACTAGTTGATCGATGACAAACATTTGTATTCTTTTGACAAGCTAGCAAAGTTTTAGATCCATGTCCTAATTTTGCAAGCCTTTTTAAGGGAAAATGTGATGGAGTTTAGTTTTGTTTAAGGCGTGGGGATGGAAAGCTAATTAGGACGTGAGATGTGGTGGCTGTACGTGCTCTTGTTTTGGGTTGAGGTTGGTTCAAGAGATTGGCTAGAGATCTAAATGTGTTAGGTGCTTTAGTTAATGTATGTAGATGAAGAGTAAGAAAGTACGTAGATACCACTGTATTATTTATTTACCAAATCAAATTTAAATACTAGAAGCAAAACCTCACAAAAGGTATCACTTTGTACGTAACATATAAGATTAAGCGATCACGGACTTGGACTATGATTATTTCTTTCATGTCTAGTACGTACAAAGATATGTCGCGATGCTTATGCATGCATAATCACATATAATCTCTACGTCTATTAATATAATCAGTGGTGGATCCAAGATTTTTTCCTAGCCATAATCTTGTATAGCTTATTATTGTAGGCGGTCAAAAAGTACAGACCAGTCAAATAGACAAGTGTACTTAATGACAAACCCAAGAGACACCTAACTATACCACACAAAGCAGGAAAGTTGAAGGAATGGAGAAACCAAAGATGCATTTCGACTCAGTGACGAGTCATAAATGTATAGCTCTAGAGTTACAAGTGCACAATCATCAAGTTATAGTATAAAAAGTTGTCAATCCCACGAGGAACATGTTTATAGGAGAAAATCAAAATCGGTTCTTATGTTGGTAGAAAAATGAGCATTGACGACGGGGAAATCCGTCGCCAATGCAGCAAAATCCGTCACCAATACACTTTCGCGACGGGGCGGAGTCCGTCACCAATAATCCTGTCGCCAATAAACATTGGCGACGGGGAAATCCGTCGCCAATGTTCATTGGCGACGGATAGGTATTGGCGACGGAAAACATTGGCGACGGGCTATAGCCCGTCGCCAACGTACATTGGCGACGGGAATACATTCGTCGCCAATGTACATTGGCGACGAGTTGTATATTGGCGACGGAAAACATTGGCGACGGGAATACATCCGTCGCCAATGTACATTGGCGACGAGTTGTAACCCATCGCCAATGTACATTGGCGACGAGTTGTAACCCGTCTCCAATGTACATTGGCGACAGATGTATTCTCGTCGCCAATGTACATTGGCGACATGCAATAACCCGTCGCCAATGTTTTCTGTCGCCAATACCTATCCGTCGCCAATGATCATTGTGGCGACATGCAATAACCCGTCGCCAATGTTTTCTGTCGCCAATACCTATCCGTCGCCAATGATCATTGGCGACGGAATTCCCCGTCGCCAATGTTTATTGACGACAGGATTATTGGTGACGGGCTCTGCCCCGTCGCGAAAGTGTATTGGTGACGGATTTGTCCCCGTCGCCAATGTACATTGGCGACGGGTTTGTCCCCGTCGTCAATGTACATTGGCGACGAAAAATGCCCGTCGCCAATGTACATTGGCGACAGGTGTATTCCCGTCGCCAATGTAAATTGGCGACGAAAAATGCACGTCGCCAATGTACATAATCAGGTAAAAAAAATTATTTCTGCATTGTAAATCCCCCCAATCGGGAATGCGTACCTGTTACTACCATTATTCACAATATATTAAACAATACTCACAATATCACATTTATCGATTCACATCCAACAATATTCACGTTCACTGATTCACATCCAACAATATTCACATTCACATCCAACAATACTAACATTTACATTCATCGATTCACATCCAACAATATTAACATTTAACAATTCACATATATACATAATCAGGAGGTCATAATATGTTCAACACACTCCAAAAGTCCACATAATCAGGAGGTCATAATATGTTTAACACAATCCAAATGTCCACAAAAGTTACCAAAAAGTCTAACTCATCACTCACTCATCATAGTCGTGGTCCCTATCGTCGTGATCCCTATCATCGGTGGCGGCTGCATCAGGATGCCGTACCGTACTGCTGCTTCCTACGGCGGTACCTCCTCTAACCTAAAAAGAATATAAATCAATATGAGAATATATTCCAAAATACTCATAATAAATACATATATATATAATATGACATATATACCTCTCCACCACTTGCAGCTGCATGCTCATCAAATGCCAACACCATAATATCTGCGTATATAGACTGCGGAAGCAAGTCCTTTACGGGTTGAGAATCGATGAGTCGCTGAACGACTAATATCTGCGTATATAGACTGCGGAAGCAAGTCCTTTACGGGTTGAGAATCGATGAGTCGCTGAACGATATCCCAAGTCGTTTGTGCACCACTTAACTCGTGCTTAATAGTGTGAATAAAACTTAAAGCCAATGGAATTTCAACATTCTTCATTAAGTATTTTCCAATCTTACCCACGACATATGACGTGTCACTATGTCGCGTCGATGTCACAAATTGGTTGCTAGGCTTATTGGTGGTGGTGAGTGTCTTAACTCTAGTACTTGACAGAGGCACTCTTCCTTTCTTTCTTGAGTGTAAACCGTAAGCTCCGTCGACAACTTCCATCCACTCGTCTCTGGTCATGCGGTTAGGCTTTACAGGAGTGTCCTCTGTACTTCGAGATTGCGTGACACGGGTGAAGACATCGTTTTGTGAAGCTTCCAGCGCCGCCTGCATATCATATATCATAAAAATTAGAAACTTTGATGAAAAATCATTAAGTATATACAAATCTAAAATTAATCTTATACTTACGTTCAATTCATTAATTTTCTCCACCTTTTTGTCATTTCCCTCTACATTTTCATAGCCCTGGGGTGGTGTATAAGCTCTTTTAGCCAGAAGAGTCGGGGGCATAGTCAAAGCGTCCTGTGATATATTAAATTCTAAATTAAATGTAGGAAACTAATCACATGAAATCAGTTTTAATAATATGATCATACCGGGTTTTTGCTCAAATACTTATGCTCGATCTGAGCATAAGAAGTAGCTCCAAAAAGTAATCTTATAGCTTTGATCTACGATTCACCGATGCCGTTTCACATATTTTTTACAAAATAAAGTATTTTTTTAGTATGTGCGATGATAATATATAAATGAAAAATAACGTGATGATAATGTCATAAATTAAAAATAATCTACCTTCTTCTCACCCTCCCACTCGATAATGAGAGTCATCCAATTAAATGGAGGAACTCTCTTATCAAGCTCATAGATCCTCTTCCAATCAGTAGATAAATTTGTGAAATATCTTTTCTTTAGATCACTCTTCCAAACTCGAATAAGCTTGGCCATTTTTGGGATAACATAATCCCAAGACTCTGGGTTGTCTTCAAGACAATAATGATCCTGCAAGTTACATGGCAAAAAAATTACACTATAAGAATAATCATTGTGAATTGTAAACAAAATAAGCAGCAGTATATTAAATAATTACCATGAGCTTCTCCCAAATCTTTTTTATGCATTTAAATTCTTGCTCCTCAAAATTATGAGCAATATTAATGGAGCGTGGATCTCTTATTAAACAGCCAATCAAGTTATTAAATCTGACAGCCCAATCCCCAACAGGAATGTTGTCCTTCCACTCCAAAATGCCCCGGTACCCTTTCGGAGGTACTTTCGTCTTTTCCTCACTCCCATGCCTACCGGGTTTCTCATAATCTTTTTGGCCTACAAAGTCAAAGAGAAATAAATTTCTTATACACTTAAGTAAGCAAATAAGTATGAATTATCCAAAGTTTAAACGAAATTATTACCTTTTCCCCTCATTAGATCTGACATAGCTTTATCTAGTCTCTGTTTTATTTGCACGCTCCTTTCTTTTAATATCATCTCTCTTCAATTTGTAGTTCATATCACATTTTTTTGTAATTCAATAGCTTTTTCTGGTAGAGGGATGCGAGATACTAACGGAGTCCATGGGCGGAGACATGCCATCTCTGACTGAGAAGATACAGACATCCTCTCGTGCTCGATCTCATCATCACCAGATCCATCACAAGCATTGTCTGCAAATATTTATTAGGAATATAAAATATCATTACATTACATTAAAATATATTACAAATGTATAATACCTATACCTGGTAATGCATCTTGATGTTGCGGTGTACCCATTTGAGATGTCCCCGCAATATCTAACAAATTATAAAATAAGAAATGAGCATATAAATTTATCAATTAAGGTAATTACATGCACAAAAAGTTCAAACTGAATAAAGCAAGTAAATTTTATACCTTCAATTGGTGAGGATCCATGTAGAGATAACTGACTCCGAGATGGTCGTGAGGACGATCCTAGATAAAAAAATAGTAAATATAATGCATATTTATATCAAATATACAACTTACTTAAAACAAAATTTGAATATGCATACCGGATGATGGACCTTCTCGATCCCAAGGAAAAGATAGCCTCCTAACTCTTTGGCTCATCTGCAACTTAAATTGTTAATCTAACATAATTGAAATATTTAATAAATGCATACAAGATATCAAGTCGAATTTGCATAAGGATCTTTGTATTCAATCTCCTACATTACAGATATCAAGTTGAATTTGCATAAGGATCTTTGTATTCAATCTCCTACATT
This sequence comes from Asparagus officinalis, assembly GCF_001876935.1. Lineage (NCBI taxonomy): Eukaryota > Viridiplantae > Streptophyta > Magnoliopsida > Asparagales > Asparagaceae > Asparagus > Asparagus officinalis. The sequence goes on from NC_033796.1 coordinate 73,123,080, forward strand.
ACAGATATCAAGTCGAATTTGTGAAGGATACATATTAAAATTGACATTCTGAGGGTATGAGTAATTATGAAAAATTTCTCCTTCGGCCTCATTTGGGTCATCAGTATCATCCGAGTTTTCATCAAGAGCAAGCTGAACAAGAGTCCTCGGCTCCTTATACAATACGACCCAGACATTCGGGTGCTTAGGATCTTTGACGTAAAAGCACTGAGTAGCCTGATTTGCAAACATAAACTTCATATCGGGATATATCTCCTTATCTAGATTTACAAGATGAAAACCATATGCATCCCTAGTATGTCTGCATGACACAAACGAACCTTAATTTAAACATCACATAACTACGTACATTTTTGGTACCGTACGCATAGAATATCTCCATAATATCTTCTAATTGTCCGTAATAAATTACATCACCAAGTACCGGATTTTGATCAGTTGAGCTTGAATAACATTCTTGAGAAAATGCAGCCATGACCCCACTATTTTGAGTAACTCTCTCCTCCCCAAGCCTAACCCGTTGAAATAAACACCCATTTACACGATATCCGCTGCATTGTTTAACTGTATAGTGCGGTCCATGTGAGTGAATACTTATCTCTTCTGACACTGGCAAACCAGCACATTTTTGTCTTTCTACCTAATGTTTCACATAAACACAAATTAGCGTTAAATAGTTAGCCTTATTTATTCCTAAAAAGAATGTAAAATAAAATACACTTTAACTTACTTCAGCTATGACCCACTCGGTAAAATGTTTTTCATGAATTTTAGCAATTTGATTTCGTGCGGACGGACCAGTAATTTCTAAATGTAACTCCTCCAAATGTCGTCTGTTGATACAAAAAATTAGAGTTCAATTATTGATATAATTAAAAAAAAATCATATTTGTTAAAGTTAATTTCTTACTTGCGATAATCTTCAAAGATTTCCAGGTTCTGCAATAAGAAGGCATGAGCCTGATTCAAGTCAATTCTGGAATAGTCTTTGTTCATCTTGGTACTTCCATGAAAGGTGCCATCTCTATTACTATTTATCTCCTTATTTTTTGTATGTACACCATGTATATATCGAGAGGTGAACATCATACATTCATTTGCCACGTAATGATCAGCAATCGATCCTTCAGGATGAGCCCGATTTCGCATTATGCGTTTCAAGAAACCCAAATATCTAAAGATAATATTAATATGAGTTGTTAATATAAAGCAGTTACATGTATTGTAAATAGACTTAATTGAATTTTGACTAACCTCTCCATGGGATACATCCAACGATAGTTAACTGGTCCTCCGAGTAATGCCTCATCTACAAGATGATGTGTGAGATGGACCATGATCGTAAAAAATGATGGAGGGAAGAATATCTCCATTTTGCAGAGGGTTTCATTCATTTCTCCTTTTAGTGCCTTAAATTCATCAATATTGATAACTTTTGAGCATAACTTTTTAAAAAATCCACAGAATTCGATTATAACTTTTGCTACTTCTTCATCGGCCATGTTGTTACGAAGTGCTACCGGAAGCAATTGGTGAAGAAGGATATGATAATCATGAGTCTTAAGTCCTAAAAGTTTTCGCTCTTTCACTTGGATATTATTTGAAATATTAGAGTAGTAACCATCTGGTGACTTCACTGACTTAAGCACCTCACAGAATCTTTGCATCTCAACTTTTGACATTGTAATACGAGCTGAAGGCAACTCAAATTTGCCATTGGCGACTTCTTGTGCTTGCAGATCATGTCGGATGTTCAACGCATTCAAGTCTTGTCGAGCCCTTAAATCGTCCTTTGATTTCTTACCATCTTGTAGAAGTGTGGACAATAAGTTATCACATATATTCTTTTCAATATGCATTACATCTAAATTGTGTCGGAGTTTGAGCTTGTGCCAGTAAGGCAACTGAAAGAATATACTAAATTTTGTCCATCCTGTCGGCAAAGTCTCAGCATGTGTGACATCCAAACTCCGCACTTGCCTCTTTCGTTTAGGTTCCCTCTTCATGATAGAAGTGCGTCTCAGAGTAAGAATTTTCTCTTTTGTAAATTGGTTCTTTCCGAACTTGAATTTAGGATATCCCTCAAACAAGTTCACAATCTCATCTCCAGTCATTTCACGCGGCTCCCCTCTTTTCTCTTCTTGGCCATCAAACTTATTTGCCCTTTTTTTGCCCCTGAATTTATGTCCTTTTCGTAACCATCTTCTGTTAAACCAATAACACATTTTTTGACTGTGTTGTAAATAAAAGCCTTCGAAGTTCGGACCACATACAGGACAAGCGAATGTCCCTTTCGTAGACCAACCAAAGAGATTACCATAAGCTGGGAAATCATTAATCGTCCACATAAGAATAGCACGGAGATTAAAAGACTCACAAGAAAATGCATCATATGTTGGGACCCCTTCATCCCAGAGACGTTTTAACTCATCAATTAACGGCTCCATGAACACATCTATGTCATTACCGGGTGAATGTTTGCCTGGTATCAATAATGAAAGAATCATATATGATTGCTTCATACAAAGTCCAGGTGATAAATTATAGGGCATTAACACAACTGGCCAAGTAGACCATCCCGAACTCATAATGCCAAACGGGTTGAATCCATCGCTAGATAGCCCAAGTCTGGCATTCCTTCACTCTGTGGCAAATGAGGGAAAAGTCTGATCCACATGCTTCCATGCCTTTGCATCTGCTGGATGTCTCACTTTACCATCATCTACACGTCTTTCCTTATGCCACCGCATATCTTTTGCTATATTTTTTGTCATATACAGACGTTGTAACCGAGGCACTAAGGGAAAATGTCGAAGCACCTTCGCTGGAATTTTCTTCTGTTGATTCACTGACTCATCTGACTTTCGTGTTGAAGTGCGTGCATTCTTTCTCCATCGAGACACTCCACACTTTGGACATTCCTCAAGTTTCTCGTTATCCTTATAATAAAGGACACAATCATTGGGACAAGCGTCGATCTTATTGTAATCTAAACCCAGAGCACTAACAATCTTATTTGCATCATAACACTTTTCTGGTATGCTATTCTCTCCGTTTGGAATTACCTTGCGTAGTAAATTAAGAAGCATTTGAAAATATTTATCTGCCATTCCGCTCAGGGTCTTAATACGCATCAGTTCAAGAATAAATGACAACCTACTATACTCAGTGCAACCATCGTACAGATCCTTCTCGTTGTCTTCCAATATCTTCACTAAATTTCTGTAGGCCCCGCTATCACGCACATCCTCGGTATTTTGGACATCATCTGCATCTCTAGGAACTTCAACAGCATCTGGTACTTCTGGAACTTCATCAACTTCTGCAACTGTCGTAACATCGTTGAACATTGCGTGCGTATCGTCTATAATTCTATCATCTAATTCAATATCTTCACCTTCTCCGTGAAAACTCCAATATTTAAAATTTTCATCAAATCCCCATCTTTCTAGGTGTCTTCGTATAGCAACTCTATCCACCAGACCTCTATTCCTACACTTACTGCATGGACAACACAACAAATCGTTCTCTATCTTCCTCGGATTAGCATATGCATATTCAAGGAATGCTTCCCATCCGTCTCGATATCGAGTATCACCTTTTGCTCTTCTTTTCAATATAGGAATATCAATCCATGACTTATCAGGAACTTCTCTCATCTGTATAATAGGAAAACTTATTAATTAATTTAATATCTCTTAAATCGTCATAAGTTTAAAAGTCTTTATTTTAGTTGATTGAACAAATAATCAAACGAATTAAATTACTCTTCTATAATGGCCATTGTTGTACCAAATAAAAGCTAACACTCTATGATAAGTAATCCTAATTTAAAATTGTTCTATAATAATGGAATATATTAGAGCCATTAAAAAAACTACATTATAAAAGAAAAAAATGTATTAGAATCAACTATAAAATTATATATAACAGTGGAATGTCAGAATTTTTTTTTACAGAAGCAAAACATGTTAAAATCATTTAGAACTATCAACGTCAAAGTCATTTGTTAATCATGATGAACAAATGCGAGAATGTATGAACATTTATCAATGCCAGAAACTTTATGCACTAGAATTTTCCTCGAATTAATAGAGCTGACTCGCTTTATGACGAAACGTAAATTTCTCCTTTTTTTTTCTGAAGGTCGTCTTTCCATCTTCAATGTAGAAGTGAAAGCTATAACTATGGTTATGGCTCAACTAATTTCATGATTTCCAAATGAACCAGCTTTCAAAATTCAATATAAAACTCATTTGTGCAAGTCATGGACCTATAAGCTCTCTACTTTCATGGAGTTGGTAAAGCCCTGACAAATAATAGTGTGAAAGTGAAGCAAAGACGTGAAAAATCTCAGGAGGTGGGGGGGGGGGGGGGGGGGGAGAGAGGGTTTGGGTTTGATTGGATTAGGGTTTAGGTTTAGATATTTATGTCTTTCATATTTTAATTTTAGCCCCTCAAAATTTTATATTTTCAAATTAGTTTCCGAAATCTCATAGAATTGCTATTTCAACCCTAAAATCTAACTATTCTTATCAATTTTTCTTTTACATCCTCTTATTTAGTGTTAATGATTAGATTATTTCAAAATTAGTCCCTCAAATCTTTAATATTTCAAAATTAGTCCGATTGGCTATCTTCAATATTTCAAAATTACTCAAATCATGGAAATTTCTATTACATCCCTCAAATCATCACAATATTTACTATTAGGTCCCCTAGTTAACACCGGTTATATTTAAAGAAATATTCTTTTAAATCTAACTATTATTACTAGTTTTCCTTGACTTTTAATTATAAAAAGTTAACCCGTTTGGACCTAGTTGATAAGTTCTGGTATGATAAGTTCTGGTATGATAAGTTAACCCGTTTCAAAATTAGTCCGGTTGGCTATCTTCAATATTTTAAAATTACTCACTCAAATCATGGAAATTTCTATTACATCCCTCAAATCATCACAATATTTACTATTAGGTCCCCTGGTTAACACCGGTTATATTTAAAGAAATATTCTTTTAAATCTAACTATTATTACTAGTTTTACTTGACTTTTAATTTATGTATAACAAACCATATTGTTAATTATTACAGCATTAGTATCGGGGTAGAATACCTAGGAATAACTTTTATCAGACAATAACAATATATGCGTCTTAAACAATAATAGTAGATGTGTTTCATGAGCCTAGAGGTAGGGGTGGAAGTGAACCAAATAATTAATAAACTGTTTAGTTATTATTCATCTAGCTATTCGATCAAATTTGATTCGTTATCTCATTTAACAATAAATGAATAGCTATTAGTTATTAAACTCATAAACAAATAGAAATTAACCAAATATGTATTTGATTTTCTTGGTCATTAAATCTTCGTTCAATTTGAGACATAAGCTTAAATGGAAAAGACAATTTAGAGGGGGAAATTAGTAAAATGATGCTTTGGGGGGGTATTTACAAATATATACAATGCTTGGGTATATATGTAAAAATTTTACAAAAAAGAAAGTAGTGGTGATCCAAGAGTTTGAACACATGACCTGTTATATTATATTCGCTCGAACTCAATTTTGACGGCTCTTTCTCCTCTTAACCTTATAAAAAACTCCAAGAGAACTCTATCCAAACTATTTTCATCCGGTTTTTAGTGATTAAATCTAATTTATCTCCTCTCAGATTCATTAATGATGTTTACAGGGTCAAGTCCATCCGTAAATAAAGCCCAGAGTAGTGGAGTTCATCGAATCTACTAGCATAAGAATAAAAATAAATAAATTTAAAAACTAACATAGAATTCCTAATTAATTAAAAATATTTTAACGTAAGAATCTGATAACATATGTATCTTTCCACCGAAAATGTTTGTATTGGCAATGGATTTCAAATCTGTCGCCAATACCCCGTCGTCAATACTCAGTTTTCTACCTGTTAGTGGTTATCTTTAGATTCGTTTTCTTGAAAGTATAAAAATATGACTAGAAAACCACCCTCTTATATTGCTCATTAATTCCACTAATTTTAAAAATATGACTAGAAAACCACCCTCTTATATTGCTCATTAATTCCACTAATTTTTAAACAAGCAAAAGGTATTTCCACTAATTCCATTCATTTATTAACGAGAAAACTACTAGATTCGTTCTACAAGCAAATTCAAATTCAGCAAGTATATATCACTTCTCCCTAAAGAAGGGACATGCCTACAGCGACAAAGTCACGGCTACAGCCTCCTCGACGATGACGCTAGAGGGGAGCAGGCGACCCTTGAGTAGGCCACCAAATAACTGTCCTGGATCATAGTAGACTTCCACGTCCTCAGCTCTCAAGCTATCATCTACCTACGTGGAACAAAATAGTATTGGACTACATTTAAAATATTATAGATTTTAGGGACTAATATTAAAATAATTCTTAATTTTCTATAGGGCCACTCATTAACAATGAGATAATCAATCACTAATGTTAATTTTTTACGATGGCGACGGACATTGGTGACAGATTTGATTCGTTGCCAATAAGTATTGGCGACGTATTCGAATCCGTCGCCAATAAGTATTGGCGACGGCTCGAATCCGTCGCCAATACTTATTGGCTAC
>NC_033796.1:73130107-73145935 GCF_001876935.1 Asparagus officinalis
GGTGACGGATTGAAATCCGTCGCCAATACAAACATTGGCGACGGGAACAACCCCGTCGCCAATGTTCCGTCGCCAATGTTTGTATTGGCGACGGATTTCAAATCCGTCACCAATACCCCGTCGCCAATACTCAGTTTTCTACTAGTGGTGTGTGACAATTAGGAGTGATGAATGTGATTGTGGAGAGATAGAGGGAGTGAGAGTGATTGTATGTAAATAAAAATAAAACGAGGTTTAGAGTGGAGAGATAAAGAGTGGATGTGATAAAGTGTAAATGTAAACAAAACTAACAAAAGAAAAGAAAGAAATAGGAAGGAAATAAAATCAAGAAAGACATGAGAGAAAAATCAAGAATAAAGAGGAAAATAAAGAAAGTAAAAGATGGATGATTCAATTAGAGATATGAGGAATCTAGAATTGAATCCACTAGCTAGTTTCATACAATTTCTAGAGTTCCCACAAGTATTAGTTCCACATCTTTAAAAAAAGGCAATTTCCTAGAGGGTTCTAACCTCAAGGCGAATAAAAAAATATAAAAAAAAATAAAATAAAAATAAAAGCTAATCCTGAGAGAGTTCTAGCCTCAAGGCGAATAGTGTAAGAAAATAAAATCTAAACTATAAAATAAATTGTAAGAAATAAATGCAAGAATTTAAAGCAAGAATGTAAAGACATGAAAGTAAATCTACTCTATTAAGCATAAAAATAAATATAAGGCAAGAGAGTTGTAGCCTATTGGTTATTTAAACAAGAAAAGAAAGCAAAAGATAAATTTATTAATAAAGAGAAAATTTACATCCTAAGAGGGTTCTAGCCTCAAGGAGATAAACCTTCCTCTTTATCTTCATCTTCATCCTACCTTCATCTTCATAATCAAACAAAGAGAAGAAAAAAAATATGAAGAGGTAAAAATATTTCTTTATTAATTGTAACAAAAAATATTACAATTTGGAAAGTCTTCTCAATTAAGAATAATACTCCTCTCCAAAAGGAGTTTTTACAAAATATTTCACACCCTAACTTTGCACTCTCTACCACTATTTATAGCCTCCAACAATGAATGAGAACCCTTGGATTAAACTTGCTTCTCAAGTTAATCAATTTCAGCTTTTAAATCGTAACTGCACATTTGGTATCAATATTGGTATCGATACAAGTATCAATACTGGTATTAATACCGGTATCGATACTAGTATCGATACTAGTATTAAAAATCTGACTTGACTGATAGATTCTTCTCGTCGAGATAGGTGATTTTTATATATTATATGATGCAGCATAATTATGTACCAAAAATTGTAAGTGCAGAATTTATCAAGTTATAGTATAAAAAATATCGATCCCACGAGGAAGGTGATTTTAAGAGATTATTAGATATGCTTCTTATGTTTTGTGCATGACAATTAGGAATAAAGAATAAGTGTGATTGTGATGAGTGGTTGTTTTGATTTATGTGCAAGAGATAATAAATTGAATTTTAGAGAAGAAAGAATCAAAGAATAAATGAAATCACAAGCCAAGAAAGAAGAATGAATAAAATCAAGAAATAAACCAAGAATGAAAAGAAAATTTAAGAAAGTTAAGATGGGGGATTCAAAAGAGGTAGGAAATCTAGAATATAATCCACTAACCAATTTTAATTACAAAATATAAACTATTCTCCTTTTATCATATTTTAACTTAGATTTATTAAGCATAGATTATCAAACCATTTATGAAAAGTGTAACCTATCAAATTATCATCTAAGTTAATATTACTATTCATGATAAGAACAACAACATGATAATAATCCTAGAATTCATAAGCATAACCTATCAAACCATTTAAGGAAAGTATAGATTATCAAATTCTTCTTCTACTGATTAGTTCTCTAGTTGATTATCCTAAACATGAACATTTTAAGTGCAAGAGAATAATTCATACAATATAAAGGAAATTAGACTAGTTTCATACAATTCTAAGATTCTTACAAGAATTAAATTCACATCTTAAGAAATAAAAGCAAGAAGAAAAGGAACTAATTACAAAAATAAAAAGAAAAGAAAAATCTAAACTATGAACAAGAAATAAATCTAACTACAAAGAAAATAAACATCTAAACTACAAAATATATTACAAAAATTAAATGTAAGAAAATAAATCTACTCTACAAATTAAAGTACAAAAAGAAATAAAAAGACAAGAAAATAAATCTACACTACAAGCATGAATTTAAATCTAACTAATAAGTAATAAAAAAAAAATTACTAAAAAGAAGTAAAAGAGAAAAGAAATGCAAACCTTCAATTTTCTCTTCATCTCCATCCTCATCATTCAACAAAGAGGAGAAAGAACAAATTTAAAGAGGAGAAAAATTATTATTATTAATTACAACTAAAGTTATAATTTTTAGAAGGTCTTCTCAATTAAGAGTAGCCCTCCTCTCCAAAAGGAGTTTACAAAATTTTTCACACCCTAAACCCCTCACTCTCTACCCCTATTTATAGTAATCTTCAATGAATATGAGCCATTGGATTTGTCTTGAGCCCCAAGCAATAATCTCCACATTTGAATTTGCTTTTTGTTCTTTTCTAGCCCAACATAAGAGGCCAATATGATTTATTTGATTTTCAAAAGAAAATCAAAATCCAAAAATAAATCAAGTTGTAGCAGCAAAGTGAAGTCCGGTCCATATGCCCAAGTCCGGTCATGAAGCAATCCAATGGCATATGATTCATTTTGATTTTCTTTTGAAAATCAAAATCCATTTCTTTGGCCCATTCAAAGGCCAACTGCAACCGGCCCATGCAAATCTCTTCTTCATGCAGCTTAATTTTCAAAACAAAAACAAAATCCAGCCCAATTCAAGAGCAACCGGTCCCTTTGCATTAAATCCCAAGTCCGGCCCATTTTTATTTTGAAAATCTGTAGCACCCAAGCAACACGTCCGGTCCTCATTTGGGAACTTTTTCCAGCCATCAAGTCCATGCATAGCTTCCTTTGGTGTATTTTTTTGATGGGCTTTGTTCTTTGGCCTTCAAGCATTTTCCTCTTTTAAGCTTTTGCTTCATGGGCTTCTAAAATGCTACAAAATAGAAAAGAAAGATTCTGAGGGTTTTTTACATTTAATAATATTTATTTATATTTTCATTCAATTATGTGGAAACTAAGCTAACAATAATTATTAATGGTATATTTATTTATGTAAAATAGATAATGATGATATAAAATTATAATAAAAATATGATTATTAAATACCCCCACACCTAAACTCTTGCTAGTCCTCTAGTAAAGAAATAAAAAGAAAATCCTAACTCATTTTCGCAGGAATCACGGTTGTATTTAGTGTATACAACAAGTCTTTAAACCCCTAGGTTACCCTAGTGGACGAGTTATAGTCTCATGAGGGTTTAGAGTGAATATACCCATAAAATTCGGTCAACTTGCCAAGTTAAATAAGTCAGTAAATAATAGATTTTTCTTGATATATTTAAACATTCTAATTGAAGCTAGTTAATAATCAAGAAAATATTTTTATATATAACCTCAATGTAAATCCCCTAGAAAATCTTTTTCATTATAGCAATGCAAAACCAAGTCAAATTTTCAAAATTTAATTAAAAAGTTTTAAAAAGAACATGCCAACTCTTTGTTTTAAATAACTTTCAAGTCTCTTGATCAAAAATTATTTTTCGAAATCATATATACAAAACAACAATATATATATAAAAAAATGGTTAGTGTTATATGTATATAATAATTTTTTTTTACTCTTTAATTCTTGGTGCTTGTTTTTTATTTTAACGGGCTTTCTAAGTGACCATTTAACTAGTTTTGGGCCAATGAATCCCAACCCAATTGGGCTTGGGTCATTAAGTATAGAGATACTCCTTGGGTTTAATTACTCAGTCAACTTAGGCTTTATAAGATAGAATCACCTTGAATTTAAGAATTTTTTTTTGGTGCCCATTTTTCGCACTCTTCTTTTATAAGGTTAGTTTTTTTTAATATATATATATATATATATGTGTAAGTATATATAGTCTTGAAAAAAATGTGTAAATCAAGATAACTTGAAAAAAAATATTTTCAACTCTAAGTAAAGCATGCAAAAATTTCATTATTTTTAATTAAAAGTCTAAGGTAAGACTTAAGTACTGTATACTACTTGAAAAATAATTTCTTAAGAATTTTATTTGGAGTTATCATAAAAGGTTAACTTGAATATGTCACTAACTAGGGATTAGAAAATTTAAAATATATCAATTAAATTAATTATTACTTAACTCTATTAATTTGGCAAGTGACAATATTTTTATAATTTTTTTTAACAAAAAGAAAGAAAAAAAGCAACTAAAAAGGTAAAATAAAGAGGAAAATATGTATTTCTCACCCCCACACCTAAATTTTGCATTGTCCTCAATGCAAATTCGCTGAAGCATAAAGTAAAGTAGATAAAATTGAAGAACTTACAGTTGTTTTGTTGACAATGATGATAAAGATCTTTAATTACTGTTAGTATGAGGATGAAGAAATCAAATAAAAGGAAAATTGTAAGTAATTTTTTTTTCTATGTTACTTATTCAAATTTTTGTTATGTTTTTTTTATAGATAATGAGGTTCATGAAGAACCAACACCTCTTCCTCTCCGAGCGTAGAAAATTCTAAAAATGGTTTCAGACGTTGATCATTTATTTTAAAAATGTTACCATTTTTAGGATTTTCTATCTCGACAGCTCCATGTGAAAAAACCTGTTTGACAAAAAATAGACCTGTCTATCTTGATTGTAATTTTCTTGGAAAAAGATATAATTTTGAATTGTACAATAAAATTTTTTGTCCTGGAGAGAAATTTTTTTGTAAAATTAATTAATCATGAAAAATTTTTGTTTTCTCTTTGTAAATTTTTGAGTTTATGTATGCATCATTTCTAATTTCTTCTAACTCATTTATTTGGAGCAATCTGTTCTTACCTACTGAGTCTGAGTTAAAATTCAGCTATTTTATTGCCCATATTGCTCGATGTTCCAACTCTACTGGTAGGTGACAAGCTTTCCCGAATACTAATATGTATGGTGACATCCCCAAATTGGCCTTAAAATCTGCTCTATACGCCCACAGAGCATCACATAATTTTACAGACCAATCTTTTCTGTTATGATTAACTGTTTTTTCTAAGATTTGTTTGATCTGCCTGTTTGTGACCTCTACTTGTCCACTGGTTTGGGGGTGATAAGGAGTTGACAATTTGTGTGTGATTGAAAATTTCCTCATCAGAGCCTCCAAAGAATGGTTACAAAAATGTGTACCGTTATCATTAATGATCGCTCGAGGTACTCCAAACCGGGCAAAAATGTTCTCTTTCAAAAATTTGACAACAACCTTGTTGTCATTAGTTTTGCAAGCTACCGCCTTAACCCATTTTGACATGTATTCAACGGCTACTAAAATATAGACATTTCCAAAGGAATTTGGAAATGGTCCCATGAAATCGATACCCCACAGATCAAAAAGTTCAACAGATAAAATGGGTTGTATGGGCATCATATTTCTTCTAGTGATCTTCCCTAAAAGCTGACAGCGGTTACAGGTTTTGCAAAACTCGAATGAATTCTTGAAGAGAGTGGGCCAATACAGCCCAAATTGGAGAACTTTTTTAGCTGTTTTTCTCGAGCCAAAGTGGTCCCCACAGGCTTGCTCATGACAAAAGGATAGAACACTCCTAGTTTCTTCCGTGGGAACACACCTCCTAAAGATCTGGTCAGGACAGTATTTGAACAGATATGGATCATCGCAGTAAAAGTATTTTACTTGAGAGAGAAAACGAGATTTATCCTGTTTGGACCAATGAGAAGGGATCTGGTTCATGACTATGTAGTTCACAATGTCAGTGAACCAGGGAACAGATTGGATTTCTAGGAGTTGTTCATCTGGAAAATGTTCATTGATTGGGACAGTTGATGTTGGTGCATTTGGGAGTCGAGAGAGGTGATTTGCTACGGGGTTCTCTGTTCCCCTTCTGTCAAGAATTTGAATGTCAAACTCTTGAAGGAGAATCCATCTAATGAGCCATGCTGTAGCATCTTTTTTGGTTAGAAGATACTTTAGTGCGGCATGATCTGTGAAAACTTTGGTTAAGGAACCGATGAGGTAGGACCTGAATTTTTCTAAGGCAAAGATTACAGCTAAAAACTCTTTCTCTGTGACAGAGTAGTTTTGCTGGGCATCATTCAGAGTCCTACTGGCGTAGTAGATCACATGTGGTTTTCCATCAAACTGTTGTCCTAAAACAACACCAATCGCAGAATCGGATGCATCACACATCAGCTCGAATGGTAAGGTCCAATCCGGTGCATGAATGATAGGAGCTGTGGTTAGCTCCTTTTTTAGATATTCAAAGGCTTTGAGGCAGTCGGGAGAGAAGACAAATGATGTATCCTTGGCTAAGAGATTGGTCAAGTGTCTAGCAATTTTGCTGAAATCCTTGATGAAACGTCGGTAAAAACCAGCATGACCAAGAAACGATCTGACATCTTTGACAGTTTTGGGAGGGAGATTGGAAATGAGATCTACCTTAGATTTTTCCACTTCGATTCCCCTATTGGAAACTACATGTCCTAAGACAATACCTTGTTTGACCATGAAATGACATTTCTCCCAATTGAGCGTCAGATTTTTCTCCCTACACCGTTCTAGGACCAGTTTAAGATGATGCAAACATTGGGAAAATGTGTCACCAAAAATGGAAAAGTCATCCATGAAAATTTTGAGAAATCGCTCTACCATGTCGAAAAAAATACTGATCATGCAACGTTAAAATATGGCCGGTGCATTGCATAGGCTAAAAGGCATACGTCGGTTGTGAATGTTCCATACGGGCAAGTGATGGTGGTTTTCTCCTGATCTTCGGGGGCGATAAGGATTTGATTGTAACCTGAATATCCATCCAGGAAACAATAGAACTCGTGTCCTGCTAAACGCTCTAACATTTGGTCAATGAAAGGAAGAAGGAAGTGATCTTTCCGAGTGGATAAGTTGAGTTTTCTATAGTCAATACAGACTCACCATCCAGTTTGGATTCGAGTGGGAATCAGCTCATTAGCCTCATTTTGGATCACGATGATCCCAGATTTCTTTGGAACAACTTGGACTGGACTCACCCATGAACTATCAGAAATGGGACAAATGATCCCATGATCGAGACATTTCAGAATGTCTTTCCTAATGGCTTCTTTCACCACTGGGTTTAACCTACGTTGAGCATCTCTAGTAGGTTTGGCATCATCTATCAAATGGATTTGGTGTTGAACAATGGTTGGACTAATCCCTTTGATATCAGCCACGGTCCATCCAATGGCTTCCCTATTCTCTCTTAAGACAGCTAAGAGAGCTTCCTTTTGACCGGTAGTCAACTCAGAAGAAATGATAACTGGTAAAGACTCGTTCTCCCATAAGTAGGCATACTCTAGATTTTCGGGTAGAGGTTTGAGCTCTAACTTAGGGGATTCCTCCACAGATGGGCGAAGTTGGACTCAAGGTTCTATCTCCAAAGGTTCTCGTTGCCAGCCAACAGCAAAAACGTGATTGACCAGCGGTTCTGTATCTAGTTCATCATCAGAAAGCTCCTCAATCATTAAATCAGATGCATTTGAATCAGACTCACTCTCTCCCTCTTGTTGTTCACTGGATATTCCTTGAATGAAATTCACTTCCATGGGTTCATCAGATGGATCACTAGGCTGTCTCCCTAAATTGAAAATATTAAGGTCAACAGTCATATTCCCAAAAGATAGTTTCATCTGACCAGTTCTACAATTGATCAAAGCATTTGAGGTGGCTAAGAACGGTCTTCCTAGAATGACGGGAATTTGACTTTTGAGATTGGAAACGGGCTGCGTTTCCAAGACAATAAAATCAACAGGGAAAATGAACTCTCCAACTTTGATCAGAACATCCTCTACCTCTCCTTTGGAAATTTTTACAGATCTATCAGCTAACTGTAGAGTGCATCTTGTAGGTTTAAGTTTTCCTACACCTAGCTGTTGATAGACCGAATAAGGAAGGAGGTTGACGCTGGCTCCCAAATCTAGAAGTGCCTTATTAATGTGAGTGTTACCTATGACGCAAGGAATTGTGGGACAACCAGGGTCCTTATATTTCAACGTCATTGGTTTTGAAAAGATTTCACTGAGGTTGGCAGCTAAGAAGACTTTCTTGGGGACATTGGTGGTTCTTTTCTTAGTGCATAAGTCCTTCAAGAACTTTGCATAAGAGGGGATTTGTTCGATTGCATCTAGGAGAGGGATGTTGATCTTGACCTGTTTAAATGTTTCTAGGATTTTCTCAACCTGCGGGGAGTTTTTCCTAGGTTTGAGTCTATCTGGAAAGGGGGCAACGGGCCTATACCTATCTAGATCAGGCTCAATCTCAAGCTCAGCATTTTGGTCATCGTAAGGAATTGCTTCATCGGAAGAAGTGTTTTGAATGGAAGAAGGGGTTTGATCCGGTGGCATTCTAACCTGATTGTCTATTTGTTTTCCTGATCTCAGAGTGTGAATTGCATTCAATTGGGCTGGATTGTTGGAACTGGATCCAGTGTCTTTAGGGTTTGCAACAGGTTGATTTGGGAATTTTCCTTTTTTTCTCTCACTCACGGCAGCGGCTAGTTGCCCAAGTTGGGTTTCTAACCGGGCTATGGCTTGTGTGTTCGAGTTGAGCACTTGGCCGGTGGTTTGCATGAATGAATTTAGAGTGGTGGATGATTGGGTCAACATGTTGGTAGTTTGTGTAGAAGCTTTGATCATAGCTTCTAAACCCTTTTCTAAGACACTCAAACGTTTGTTATGATCGGAATTTAATTGATTTGTAGGCTGGTGAGGATGAGGATGTTGGTTTGAAAAAGGTGGGTTAGAAAAATTGTTCGGTGCATTGAACGGGATAGTGTTTCCCCTAGGGAATTGTTGGTTCGACGCGGGAATAAAGTTTTGGTTTCCATGAGAATTTCCTTGGTTCCAAACAAAATTAGAATGATTTCTCCAACCTGGATTGTAGGTTGGAGAAAATGGATCATTTCTAGGGAACTGGAATGCAGCGTTCATCTGTTCTAATGCATGGTTGTTTCTAGAAGAGGACATTCCTCTGAAACGTGGGTAGGAGACTGACAGTTATGACATCCCGGGGCAGAAATATAATTGATTTGAGCCGGAGTTCGTTCCTTAACTTCTAAGGCTTCTAACCTCCGCATAATCATCGCCATCTTTGCTTCAGAAGCAATGTTTGACTCCAGGGAAAAACCACTAGACTTAGGTTGGGGAATAGATGAAACCTTGTCATCACAGTGTTCCCACTGCATTGTTTTCTCGGATAAACTCTCTAGAAATTCCCAAGCTTCATCGGCGTTTTTTCTCATAAAATCTCCTTGACACATCGATTCTAAAGATGTTTTTGAAGAATAGTCCAATCCTTCATATATGACTTGGCACAGTCTCCATTTTTCTAGACCGTGATGAGGACATTGGATTAAAAGATCTTTAAATCGGTCAAAGTATTTCCAGAATGGCTCTCCCAGGACAATTTTGAAGTTTTGAATGTTGTTCCTAAGCTTTACCGTTTTGTGAATAGGGAAAAATTTCTTGAGAAAAACGGTGACAAATTCCTCCCAAGTTGAGATGGAATTTATCGGTAAGCTGTACAACCATTTTTTAGCTTTGTCCTTAAGGGAAAATGGAATAAATCTAAGCTTAATCGCATCTTCAGTTAATTCCCTCATTTTAATAATAATACATACTTCCTCAAATTCCGAGATAAATATATATGCATCTTCTGTTTCATTACCGAGGAATTTGGGAAGCATGTTTATGAAATGTGGTCTAAGCTCGAAATTTGCTCCATTTACTTCGGGGAGTCTTATGCAAGATGGAATTGTATTTCTGGTGGGGTAACACATATCCTGAAGAACTGGTTGATTTGCCATTTCTTGGATTGGTTCAACACGGCTTAAGCGATGAAAATTATCCCGAACTGTAAAACCCCGAAAATTCTATAATAAATATATGTGAATTATTAATAGTGAATAATTCTCTTATGATGAATAATCATGTATATATATCAGATGTATATTTTTTTTATCAGTGTTTAGGCACCCAGCAGGTGTATTTAAGAGAGAAATCGAGTGTTAAGGCCAGCATGTGAAATGCCTAACAGAGGGCATTTTTGTGCTGAGCGGTCAACCGACACGGTCGACCGTGGCAGTCAACCAGTGCGGTCGACCGATCAGCGGACAGAGGGTTTACAGGTTTGTTTTCTTTTACGATTTTTGTTTTGGTATTATTGGGTTTCGTGTCGGGTTAGGGCATTTGTATATGTACTATTTCAACCCAGGAGAGCTTCTCTTCATCTCAGACCTAAAACCCTAACCCCCATCTCTCTTCTCTCAAAAACCCTAGCTGGACTTGGTGATTTTGAGGAGTTCGGAGGAGTTCCAGGGGATTTTCGCAGATTTGAGCGAAGGAGGATCATCTCCAGGGCAGTTGTCAGCATCTAAGGCGAGTATCATCTCGCCCAATCCCTCACCCCTATTTTTCTATGGTTTTATTTCGATTTTTCATGAGTTTTTGAAGAGCCCAACAAGTATTTTCGTATAAAAATGAGTTCTTTACAACATGGATTGCAAGAATCGACATTTCAATTTATGAAAGTTCACCAACGTTTTGTCTAATGAAGATCTAGATCTGAGATTTCTTAAACAAGAGTTTAACCATGTTTTACTGTCATTAAAACGTTTCAATTTGTTTCTCATGTATTTTGAAATATTAGGAAGGTGGATTTCATGCTTGAGACTAGTTGTTTTTCTTCCAGAACTTTAGAACACTTATTATCGTAGAAATTTTGTTTTAGGTTTCGAGCTGACAGAAACCCAGATTTAGGTTTCTGTCCGCTAGGCGATCAACCGATGCAGTCGACCGCTGGGCTCGTTTGGGAGCTGCGGTCGACCACAGAGCCTCATCGGTTGACCGCGATGCTCTGTCGGTCGACCGCGAGGTCGCAACGGTCGACCGACAGAGCGTATCAGAGAGCGGTCGACCGGTGCGGTCGATCGCCGTTTTCTCTGTTGCATTTCCCTATTTTGTACAATTTTGAGTATTTGTTCAGGTTTGAGTGATTTCCTGGATTATCTGACATTGGTAATTAGTCTTACTACGTACCCAGGCATGATAGATGACCTGAGGGTACCAATTGTGGATATATACACTGATTTGAGTGTGGGTTGATATAAGTAGACTTCACCATATATATAACAGTGATATTTTCACCATTTCACAGTCCTCGTGTTGGACTATAATCCATAGAAGTCCTCGTGTTGGACTATAATCCATTTTAGTCCTCGTGTTGGACATTTGCCACTTATTCTATGAGTTGGAAACTACCATATATAGTTCCTGTTTCGGATTGCCACTTATTCTATGAGTTGGAAACTACCATATATAGTTCCTGTTTCGGACATAGTTCTTAACCCTGTATATGACCTTCTCACAGAAGTTCACGGCATGATTTTGACATGACATTTATGTAAATTTTAACATGATATTCATGTAGGCTATGATATGACACTGCGTTCGTGTTCTGAGATTAGTTGTATTTCTTTTATTATTGTTCCTGTATTAGAACCTCGGGTTTGGTGATTAGGGGTTTACAATTTGAGATATAAGGTATATACATGAGGGTTTCCTTGTTTGGATTATTTCGCTCGACGTACCTATTCTCGTGTTGTAAATTTCTAAATACTAAAACGCTCTTAGGCAAGATCAATGATTTTAGATCTATTATGTATTAACTGTATTTTTATATACAACAAGCCCTTTTCCCTTGGGGTTGGTTGTGATGTTACTCGCTAGCGCTTTGACGCTCGTTGTCCCTCCCCCTTTCAGGTAACGAGCCAGGAGCCCGGAGAGTCGCAGGTTGATGGCGATGCATTTTTGCTTCAGCTGTCTAGTTAGTTATATGTTTTAATTGGGGCTCGACTTTAGATTTTCTTTTGTGTAGACATTTGAGAGTCTTGTTCTAGAAGTTATAAAGGCTGTGTGCCTTATTTCCTCTTGTCAGACATTTGTATTTGAGACTTATTGAGTATTCCAGTTATCTATTCAGACATTGACTATGTATTTCTGTATGTTGGATGATGAGATATTTATGTGATTATTATCATTTCATCAGTATTTCTTGTATTGTCTTTTACTTGCTTTTGTACCTACACCTGTTGTTGACTCTACTAGATAGATGTTAATTGTGATGGTAAAATATGTTATTACACGGTGTGGTGCATGGTAGGTTTGACATCCTTGATTTTACCTTGGACTGCAGCCTTGTGTGAACCCAGGGGCGTCACAATTTGGTTGTTAAAATTAGGTTGAGAACTGAAAGGAATTGTGTTTCCCCTAGGAAAATGTTGGGTTGAAGAGGGAGTGTAGTTTTGATTCCATGTACCAGGAGAGCTAGCCAGGCAGAGTCACAGCAGACTCCATCAGAGCAGCAGCCAGCTCAGTCCGAGCCTCAGCCGCCCCCCCCGGAGCCGCAACAGGCTCCTCAGTATTTGGTGGACATCATGGCTCCTCTCATTGCCCGGATGACAGCCATTGAGGAGTTGATGACTACTCATATAACACCACAGACACCACCACTAGCGGTTGCTCAGCAGCAGGGGATACCTACCGTTTCTGTCAGAGAGAGACCCCTAAAGGTCACGCCTGTAGCCATTCCTCTAGCAGTCCCAGATAGAGCCATAGAGCAGGAGGCTTGGCTCCGTATGGTGGAGAGGTATCAGAAGATGAGGGCACCAGAGTTCCAGGGGTCACCAGACCCTCTTGTAGCCCATAAGTGGAAGGAGGATGTGGGCAATATTCTGGACATACTCGGTGTAGACTCAGTCCAGAAGCAGAGATTGGCATCCTACAGCCTAAAGGGAGATGCCGGGAGATGGTACCGACTGCAGTTTACTCCAGAGCAGAGGATGACCCTCACATGGGAGGACTTCATTTACTTCTTTGATGGGCAGTACGTTTCTTCAGCAGTAGGGACTGGGAAGGAACTTGAGTTGTCCCGTTTGACTCAGGGGGACATGACAGTTGCAGACTTTGAGAGCAGGTTGAGTTGCTGCATTTCACGGGTATGTGGCAGACAGGAGAGCGTCAGGCTCAGATGTTCTTGGCAGGGCTTCGCCCTAATATCTGCCGGTACCTCGTGTCCAGGAGGTTTTATTCAGTTAGGGAGGTAGCTAAGGCTGCCACCTCTCAGGAGATTGAGACTACTCTGTTCCAGAAGGACAAGGAGGGGAAGGCCAAGACAGGATAGAGTGGGGATAAGAGCAAGAACAAGAGACCTTTTTCAGGATAGCAGCAGCAGCATCAGGGCCCTTATAAAAGGGGACCCCAGCAGGATCAGAGAGCGCATCAGCAGCGCAAGTTCCAAGGTTCTTGTTTTAACTGTCACAAGGTCGGGCACAAGGCATCGGAGTATCGTAGTGCACCAGCAGGAGCCCAGCAGGGCAAGGGTCCGAACCAGCAGCAGCAGCAGCGCTAGCAGGGCAGAGGTCAGGGCCAGCAGAACAGGCTTGAGGCACCGGCAGCAGTTCAGAGGACTGAGGGATAGATTCGAGCAGTTCAGGAGGTTCCCTAGGGGCAGATTGTCCCATATTCTCCATCTCCAGCCGCAGAGCTGTCTTCAGCCACGGGCAGGGTTTATGCAGTAGTTCCCCGTGATCATGGAGCTAGCGGAGCAGTAGTGGAGGATACGTTCTTTGTGAATTCCTTTCCCGCCCGTATTCTTTTCGATTCGGGAGCTTCGCATTACTTCATATCGCATGCATTTATGGCTAGACTCCAGCTCGTAGCTCAGCCTCTAGACACCCATTTATCTGTTTCCACCCCTTTAGGTGAGATATCGCTTCTGGAGAGCGTTTGTAGGAGGTGTACCGTCAGTTTTGATGAGTCAGAGTTCATAGTTGATTTAATAGTGTTGCATATGTCCAAGTTCGATGTCATCCTTGGTATGGATTGGTTATCTTCCTACCATATTAGTATTGACTGCTTTGCGAAGACAGTCAAGTTGCGAGCGTCCGACGGGTCCGAGATGATTGTCGCCGCCTCTCAGGGCAACCAACTTGCGGAGTCATTTCTGGCGTACATCGAGGAGGTGATGCGATGGGATCAGGGTGCCGAATTATTGGAGACTAGAGTTGTCTCAGAGTATCAGGATGTCTTTCAGGACATACCTGGACTACCTCCGGTGAGAGAGGTCGAGTTTTGTATTGAGTTGCAGCCAGGCACAGCCCCGATATCCCGCGCACCCTATCGCATGGCACCATTTGAGATGAGCGAGCTTCAGACCCAGTTGAGTTGTTAGCTCAGGGTTTTATTCGTCGGAGTCATCTCGTTGTTGGACATATTAAATTGCTTATAAGGTCCGTTTTATCCAGTACGCCACAAACCGACAAGAACTACGAGACGGCCGACGAAGACTTGCGAGCTAATCGCCATCAAGCGACAGAATGCATCATACACGTGGAATCAAGAACCAAAGGTTCGAGGAGTCAACGAGTCATCCAACCAAAGCCATACTCGGACGAATGACAGACTTCGAATAAGGATCGGTTTCGGATCCAATCTCAGAAGCGGATTTCTGGCCTAATCGGATCGAATTGGGAGCTGCAAATCAAATCAGCAAATCGCATCCGAACCCATATCAAACTGCAGAACTGGCAGCAACGGGCCAAAGAGGTAAAACGACAACGACCTGGGACGGGTCGGTCACCGAAGCACCAAGGAGGTCGGTCGGCGACCAAGTGCGATGCCTCGGCCGATCCCTAGGTGGCTCGGTGCGAGCCCCTTGTGTTCTCACGAGCCAACCTTGTTGGGGCTCGCGGCGGCCACAAGGTGGCTCGGCCACCACGAGCCACCAAGGTGGCTCGGTGGCCGAGCCACCTAGGTGGCCGGCCGAGCCACCTCTTGGTGGCTCGGTGGCCGAGCCACCAAGGTGGCTCGGCACAGTGCCGGCCACCCCGAGGTGGCCGACGGTGGCCGACACTGGCCGACACTGGCCGACAGTGGCCGACAGTGGCCAGCATTTGTTCTTTCGCGGGCACTGTTTAGAGAGCCAATAAATAGGCCTAAAGATGCTCATTTTCAAGGGTTGGAAAATTTGGAGAGGCGAAGCCCTGCTGGATTGGAGACTCAGAACTTAATAAGATTCAAGCTTTGGGACATCAAGGACTTGCTCATCCAGATCTGGTGCTCGGCGATCATCAACGTCAATAAATAAGGCAGAGTGTTCGAAGAGGACCGGATCTCAGATCTACGCAGGCTACACTCGGATCTAAGTTGGTCTTAGATCCCGAGACTTGGACGATTGTTTCCTTGGTGAAACAATCCTTCCCCGGCTATTATTTCCTTGGTGAAATAATACCCGTTGTACTGCGTAGATCCGACGCGATCTAGATCTCGTGGTGGTCCACGGCAAACAACCCGGCGCAGGCAAAGAACCACAAAGGCGAGCGACCGCAAAACAAGGATGCTCGCGATTCGTTCGACATAAAAAAAAGGAGAAAAGTTGTAATCTTTGTTTATTTTATTGATTTTCGTTGTAATCCAGATCTTAATAAAAAGACCGATCTTTTGTAACCAAAGAAAGTTGTAACTCAAGATGACAAAGTGGAATAATAACAAATGACAAGCACGTAATTTGTCCCGCCGATACAATCTGGCGTACGACAGTGCGGAGCGACGATTCCCGACGAGATCGATTGCGTCGCCAAAAGAAAAACAGGGAATTTACCATAAGCACCGCGACCTGAATAA
>NC_033796.1:73146935-73266113 GCF_001876935.1 Asparagus officinalis
ACCAACAGTGAAGACGAATTCCGTCCTTTTACCCGGGCAAGACCTTCGATTGTTGTCCGTGCTGATAGGAAGAAAAGATTAGCTCACAAGTCGCATGCAGGTTCGAGAGCGTCTGAGATGGATCTGGCTGGCGATGATCTTGTTAGTGGCGGAGGTAACATCTATTCTATAGATCATTCCCTTGATCGTTTAGAATTTCAGGCTCATGCTTTCCCATCCTATGCAGGATATCGTGAGGAAGGCGAGATGAGTCCCGATGATTGTGCATCTCCTGGCGAGCCTGACTCACCGCACCAGGTAGAACAGCCTGCAGAGACCGCCCATGTTGGGGAGTTTTTGATGCCTACAATCTTCAAGAGGTAACTTGTCTTTATTGGCCATAGTTTCCTTCCTCTTCCTTCATACTTATATCTTTTTATGTCAGATTTTTCGATTGATGACTTCGATGGGGAGGGTCTGCCTATGGACACTTCTATGTTCAACTTCGTGTATGATTCTCCTCAGATCGATGGCCAGCCGCCTCAGGATGTGTTTCCTGAGTCTGTACTCCCTCAGACTCCCGGAAACGGTTATTTTGAAGGTGCGTGCCTCTTCTCAAGCTAACTATAGGACTAGCCAATTCTTTGACTAATGCAATTATAATATGATGTTTCTGTTTTGTGCCTAACAGGAGCTTTCGCTGAGACTGACCCTGTTGAGCCGGCTGTGCGACCAACTCCACAAGTCGATGCAGCTACAGTCATTACATCTCCACCACCCCCAGTGACTCGAGGGGGAGGAGGTATAGTTTAATTAACTGAGCAATGCCATTCATTTCCTTATTGAGGCTTTTGACGAGTTTCTCTTCTTTGTGTAGGGCTTCCTTCTCAGCTTCATGTCCTCGTTAAAGAGTTGTTATCGGGCAATGACCCTGAGAGGATCATTATCAGTGTAGAAGTCCGCTCTTATTTCTCCTCCCTGAATGCTATAATTGGCAAACTCCTCCACGACGGATTTTCTCTTCGCCAGTTTAAACCCTACCTTGATTCCAAGATAAATTTAATAAGGGACATAGGATATCCGGATCTGGCGACGGCTATGGTTGATGACCTTGATCGCTTAGAGCGTGAGCTTCAGATGTTTCATGAGCTCCGGGATGCAGGTGCTTCTTCGTTCGTTGCTACCGAGTTAGATGCTCGCTTACAGACATGGCGCAGTACTCGGATGGTTGCCGAGCTCGAGATTCAGGTGCAGCGGGGCCGAATAGATCGAGTTGAGGCTGACCTTGCCACTAGATCATCTTCACTTGATGAGCTTGATTCTCAGATAGATCAGCTCCGACGAGAACTCCGTGAGAAGGAGGACGCGAAGATGCAAGATCAGCAAGCACATGCTGCTTTATCTGATGAGCTGAAGTCCTTGAAGCAGACACTGGCTGAGACAGAGGAGGTTGCTGTGAGGACTTTAGCCGCGAACGAAGAGTCTGTCAGAGCTGAGCTGCAGGAGGAGCTTAGGCGAGCTTATGATGAGAAGCTGTCTGAGTTTAGTCAGCAGGTTCTTGGCCATGGGCTTGATGTATGATCCTATTTGCTGAAAACTTTGACATTTGATTCTCTTAATGGAACTGGTCTTTATCTTTATTATGATTCGTCATTCCATTTGAAATGATTGACCACAATACTCATAGGATTTTTGGCAAACCCTCAGCCATCAACGGGTTTGATTAGCCTTTACCGACTACCGTTTGAGTCGGGCTAGCATGCGGATTGTCGGAATCCGTTCCGCATGTAACGTTGTGCTAAGGGAATGAACTCCCTTAGACTTCGTGCTATGATGTCGAATACATAGACTTCGCCATTGTTACGGGAATAGGCTACCCGGCGACACGTGTTAGGTGTTGACTTTAGGATTTTTGGCTAACCCCCAGCCTTCAACGGGTTTGATTAGCCTTTACCGACTACCGTTTGAGTCGGGCTAGCATGCGGATTGTCTAACTCCGTTCGCATGTAACGTTGTGCTAAGAGAATGAATTCTCTTAGACTTCGTGCTATGATGTCGAATACATAGACTTCGCCATTGTTACGGGAATAGGCTACCCGGCAACACGTGTTAGGTGTTGACTTTATCCCTACTTAGGTTTCGGGATAAAATACCCCAGACTGGTCTTCTGGTGTCTTTTTCTACGGCGAAAGACTAAACCGGCGACGCGTGTTAGGCGTCGGCATATCCTTTCTTAGGATTCAGGATGAAATTCCCCATGCGTGTAAGGCATGGATTCTGGTGTTATTAATAACAACCTGTCACAATGTCGAATATGTGAACGGGTGTTCTTTTTAAACGGTTAAGAACTAACCGGCAGCGCGTGTCAGGCGCAGACTTATCCCTGCTTAGGATTCGGGATAAACTTCCTAGGATGAATCCTAAATTGATAAATTTCGGAAAAGATCGATGCGGGAAAGGCAGAATTTTATATTCTATTTCCCGGTCTTCTTTTAGGGTGAAGGCGAACCCGAAAACAAGGAAGGAAGAATTTTATATTCTATTCCCTGATCCTGGAAAGGAAGAATTTTATATTCTATTTCCAGCGAGGAAGAAACTAGAAGTGGGGTGTCCACTCCGAGAATCTGGAAGATCTAGATAAACTTACCTTTTATAGGATTGGTTATCTGATCGAAAGATGAATTCTTCGTTTATCGAAGCGAAATTTCAACTTTGATTATAACTATAAAAAAGTTTAACCAAAGAGAAAGGAGGGGAGTTCTTTCGTTTATCGAAAGGGGACTCCGAACTGAAAATGGACTTCTTGTTCATGGACGGAATCAAGAGGGCCGGATAAACATTTTTGTGGATTCACCGCCAGTTGGACTTGATCAGTGAAAGATTTTGGTGGTAAAGATGTTTTTGGGTTATCCTCTAGAATATTGAGTGTAATATTCTTCGAGGAACTTCCCGGTAAATGGGTTATCCTGAATGTACTAGGGATAGTACTTTTTCAGGAACTTCCCATTTATTGGCATTAATTGCCTGGCGCCTTCTTGAGTAATCAGGCGATATGCGCCGTTTGAATAGACTGTGTCTATTATAAACGGTCCTTCCCATTTGGGTTCGAATTTACCTTTCTTCTTGGAGGTGAGAATTATTGGTCGGCGAGCAGCGAGGACCAGATCTCCTTCCTTGAAGCTTCTTCGGCGGACTCTTTTGTCAAAAGCCCTTGACATCCTAGCCTGGTAGAATTCGATATGTTGTTGAGCTTCCAAGCGCTTTTCATCCAGCCTCTCGAGCTCTTCGAGACGCTTCTGATGTTGTTCTTCGGTCGTCATCTCCGTTGCGAGAGCGATCCGAAGGGAGGGAATTTGAATTTCCAAAGGTAGCACCGCTTCGCATCCATATACTAACGAGTACGGAGTAGCTCCCGTAGGAGTGCGTATGGTGGTGCGATAAGCCCAGAGTGCCTCCCCAAGTTTATCGTCCCAGTCTCGTTTGTTGGTCTTCACGAGCTTAGACAGGATCTTAATGATCGTCTTATTGAAAGCTTCAGCTAATCCGTTTGCAGCTGGATAATACGCTGTTGACGATACATCCTCGATCTTGAATTTATCACAAAACCTGATGAAAGCGTTGCTTATGAACTGTGGACCGTTATCGTGGATGATCCGTCTCGGCACGCCGTGTCGGTATATGACATGATGCTTGATGAAGTTGATGACGTTGTTTGTCTTCACTTCCTTAAGCGGAATCGCCTCAGCCCACTTTGAAAAGTAGTCAGTGATAGCGAGAATAAACCGATCACCTTTGACTGAAGGGGGAAAAATTGGACCGACAATGTCCATACCCCAAGTCTCGAATGGCCAGGATGTGGTTGATGTGTGTAATCGTTCTGGCGGTTGGTGCATATAATTTGCATGCACTTGACAGGCGTGACATTCTCGTGCATATTCGATTGCGTCACGTACCATTGTTGGCCAATAATATCCCATTCTTCTGATTCGATCATATAGCTTGGGACCAGGTTGATGCGCACCGCATTCTCCTTCGTGCGCTTCCTTAAGCACTTCTTTTGCTTCTTCGTTCGAAAGGCATCGGAGGAGCAAATCGTCATACCCCCGGCGGTATAACGTACGGGTCTCGATATTGTAAAAGAACCGTGGTGCTCTTCGGCGAATAGATTCTTTTTCTTTTACATCCTCCGGCAAGATGCCATATTGGACGTAGTCAATGATAGGAAAGCGCCAATCTCGGGACTCAGACCCGATTTGAGTTGAGTTCACCTCCTTGGTGTTTGGGCCCCTATCATCTTCTTCTTCATCGGTACCCATATTGTATAGGGGTACGAAGAGTTGATGCGATCTTACTGTGACTAGCAACTCTGTTTCAGGCGGTCGTGCGAGGGACACTGCTAGTGCCGCCAGTGCATCTGCATAAGCGTTCTGGAGGCGAGGGATGTATTCAATGAAGAATTCCTCAAAGGATTCCGCCATTTTGATGGCCTCCTGGTGATACGGTATCAGGTCTTGGTTCCTGACTTCATACTCTCCACGGACTTGGTTGACTATTAGCTGCGAATCTCCGAAAGCTTCAAGATATTCGACCCCCAGCTCTTTGGCGAAACTGAGTCCAATGAGAAGCGCGTTGTACTCGGCCACATTGTTGGAACATGGACCCGTTAGCGAATAGGCTCGAGGTATTACATGCTTTCCCGGAGAAACTAGGACGACTCCAACTCCGGAGGAGACTGTAGAACATCCGGGGGTTATTACCCTATTAACCTCTCTTGAAGCACCATCGAAATATAGTTGCCATATTTGTTGATGCGACGATGTAGTATTAACCTCGTGGGTTTCATCCGGCAAGTCATCATATACTTCCGCCGTATCTGTGGTCGGGCTTGCCGCCAAAAGATCACAAATTGCTTGTCCCTTGACCGACTTCTGCTGTTTGAAGTGCAAATCGTACTGGGATAGGAGGAGGGCCCATTTTGCCAAACGCCAGTTCATCGAACCCGGTTGTGTCATAAATACTCGCACGGGATTAACGCCGGAGATTACGTAAATCGTCTGTCCCACTAAGTAATGCCGCATCTTTTGCACTGCGAATACCAATGCGAGACATTCTTTCTCGATCATCGGATATCGGGACTCAGCGCCCACCAAAGTCCGACTTAAATAATAAACTGCCTGTTCGTGACCATTGTCATCATCTTGTGCTAACAAAGCACTGATCGAATGGTTCATCGCCTTGATGTAAATCAAGAACGGTTTACCTGATTTTGGTGCAACGAGAACAGGAGGATTTGTTAGATATGTTTTAATATCTTCAAATGCTTTTTGACAGGCGTCGTCCCAGATGAATGACACCCCTTTCTTGTTTAGCTTAGAAAAAGGTTGGCATTTCCCAGAAAGATTTGAGATGAACCTCCGGATATAAGCTAAACGCCCCTGCAATCCTCTAAGCTCTCTCAGATTCCTTGGAGGTTGCAGTTCGTGTATCGCCTTTACTTTATCGGGGTCGATGTGTATACCTTTAGTGGTAACGACGAATCCAAGGAATTTTCCGCTGGACATTCCAAGGAAGGATTTAGTAGGGTTCATCTTCAACTGGTGGCTCCGCATGAGATCGAACATCGTCTTCAGGTCCTTGATGTGATCCCCTTTGCTGCGGCTTTTTACAACCAAGTCATCAACATAGCATTCGACTGTTTTCCGGAGGTGCTCTTGGAAAATCTTAGTCATCGCCCGCTGGTATGTGGCACCGGCATTCTTCAGGCCGAAAGGCATCACTGTATAGCAGAAGACACCGAGAGGTGTTCTAAACGCCGTATGCTTCTCATCCTCCGGATGCATCTTGATTTGGTTATATCCCGAAAAGCCGTCCATGAAGGACATCCTCTCAAATCCGCATGTATTGTCGATGATGACGTCCGTGATTGGGAGAGGAAAATCATCTTTTGGGCATGCTTCATTCAGATTCCTGAAGTCGATGCAAATCCTGATTTTGCCATTTTTCTTCATGACGGGAACGATGTTGGCTAACCAGTCTGGATGTTGTTCCTCTCGGATAAATCCTGATTCGATCAACTTCTTAACCTCTGCCTCAATGGCTTCCATAATCTGCGGACGAAACCGTCTTTGCTGTTGTTTGACAGGTTTGGCATCCGGCTTGATGTCGAGGTGATGCATTGCCACATTAGGATCAAGCCCTGGCATATCTTCGTAGTTCCAGGCGAAGACGTCGATATATTCCCTGATGAGGGCGATTAGTTCCTCTTTCTCATCTGGGGGAAGACTACCGCTGATGAATATGGGTTTTGGATTGGCCTCATCGCCCATATTAATTTGGACTACTTCATCTTCGGTTGGTGGTTCTCTCTGTTCGAACCTGTCACCGTACTGCATACTTAGATGATGCACCCACGGGTCTTCCCACGTTGGCATTTGATCATCATCCTCCAGCGTGGATGGATCTGCTGTAGTCATGTTTGACATTAAGGTTTTGAACATTTCTCCCAGACTTGTATCAGAGTCCCACTCTGAAGCATCGGGAGAGTATCCATTCTTAGGCTTGTTAGCAATTTGATCAATGATCTGCCAACTACATTCCTCATCTGATGAAACATAACCTAAGCCTCGTCCATATTTATAATAATCCTCAGGCTTCCCTTTCGGTACATATACTGCTTTGGCTGGATTACGAGGACCTCGATCGAAATATAAACCTTCTCCGAGTGTGAAGTCGTATCCTTGCTTTTCCATAAGCTTGCGTGCTTCCGGACTATACTTAGACAAATGCCGACCGGGTTTGTCATCATCTTCATCTTCACTTAGGAAATGATCCCGTAATGGAGAACTTTTCCCTTTACCGTAAATTATTTCCTTCGCGCCCTTTATTTTGTTCGGGATGATCATGGTTGTTCCGAAAGAATGTTGGAGGCGTTCTTTCGTTACATAGGATGATCGGAGCGGCATATGCAAACCAGAATTATTATACAATTCCGTCATCATATTATCAAAAGACAAGGAGTACTCTAAATCATCATTTATTTCATCGGTGGCAAGTTGCCAGTTACAACTGCCATCTGACGATTGATCATCGTCAAGATTGATTACAAAGGGTACAATGTCATTTAGAACAAAACCACCATTGTAATCGAATCCGGCTTCGGAGTCAGCTTCTTCTCCGCTGTCCGCGCCCTGGACCGATGGTTCTGTATCGGATTCGTTACCATAAAGGAGAGAATCAGTGAAATAATTCTCAAACCCTTTAAATGGTTGCTTATCCGCGACCACCGTCCTAACTCTTCCATCAGTGTCGACATATTTCAGACACTGATGTAAGGTAGAGGGAACTATAACATTACTATGGATCCAAGGCCGACCCAATAGTAAGTTATATGACGTCTCAGCATCAATAACATAGCACGTGACCTCTGTCTTCAGATCGCCCATTTGGCACTTTACCCGAATTTTACCTAAAGGCCTTGACCCGCTGGTGTTGAATCCGTATATAACCGTGCCTGTAGACGCTAATTTGCTGACCGGAATGCCAAGGTTGTGCATCAGACGAAGTGGCATAATGCTCACAGCGGAACCCGGATCGACTTGGATCCGGTTGACTTCGCTGGAACCAATGTATCCGACGAAGTATAGGGGCCGATCGTGATTCGAATTTTTCGTTTGCATATCCTCTTTGGTGAAGGTGATGCAGGGAAGGTTCTTAGTCGCCATGTTGCACTGTTGACTCAGCGGTTCTGGCTGTTCATGCACCGGCTTGACTTGAGTCAGAAATACCTCTGCATTGGCCAAAGCTTCTTGTAGGGCCTCCCTGGTTTCTTTGGATAATCGCAGCAACTCATACAGCGTTATCCGTGCAGGAATGTTGGCTAATTGCGCCATAATGTCGAAGACTTGCGGAGTTTTCGAGCTTTCCGGTTTGTCTCTTCCAATCGGGCGACTGAAACGAGGCTGCTTCGGATTTTGCACCTCCTGAGGATTCTTCTCTTTTGGTTTATTCACCGGCTGTCTTCTAGCATCTTCACCCGGTGTAGTACTCGCAATCACCCCCATCTCCGTGAGAGTTTTGGCTGGTCCTCGTTTATTCACCCCCTGTTCACTGGGTGGTGGATATTTGTAGTGATACTCATTTCCGCTTCTAGTGGCGAAGACCTCTTGTTCTTCTTCGGAGAGTGGAAAAGCGAGAATACTTTCGTCATCTTCTCCCGGGATAGCAGAGACTCCACAGCAAGACTTTCCTTTCCCTTTGGATTTCTTCTTTGATGACGATCCGGCCCATTGTTCATCTTCAATTAGGTCGGGGTGAACCCATAGGATTTCACCATTTGGAGCTGTGTGCGGCACAAGTCCTTTTTGGCGCTGTCCATGCGGGTCGTCGTTCACCGTCTTCATCCCGACTTTGGTGATGTGCTTTGGCTCGAACCAAGTCGTAGGTACCGATCCGAAACTGATTGATACGGCGTTCGCTCCCACGTTCTTGGCAGGCTTCGGGGTTATAACGCCCACGTCAATGAGTGCCTGGATTTTGTCCTTGAGGTGGTAGCACGACCTCGTAGGGTGATGGACCGCTCTGTGATACGCGCAGTACTTTGGGTCCGTCACCTTGTTTGCTCCCTCCTGATCCACGATTGCTGGCAGCTGGATTTTGTTGTTCTCCAACAAATATTTGAAAATGCCGGGCACCTCGTCGTCTTTGAAGGAGTATGTCTTTGGAAACCTTGGCTCCAAAGACTTTTGCTTCTGGGACCGCTGCTGCCAATGAGGTTGGGATTGCTGTGGCGCTCGTTGCTGCTGTGGCTGTTGCGGTGCCCGTTGCTGCTGCTGTTGCTGAGGTTGCAACTGAAAGGTTTGGTTAGCATCAACAGCATTAAACTGAGCTTTACCTTTTCCTCTTTGGTTAAAGTTCTGCTTCGGAAGATTTGTTGCCGGTTGACCTCTCTCCGCCTTCTTCCTTTTGATGAACCGCTCAGCTTGCTCCCCTCGGACTTTCAAATCCTTCCACGTCTTGGATGGTGCCGTGCCCATTGCTTCCAACACGTCCAGCGAGAGGTTGTTGTGGCAGGTCTGGAGTATAAACTCCTCGGTGATCGGGTCCCGGCAATTCATCGCCTTGTTGCGGAACCTCTTGACGAAGGTGTCGACCAACTCCCCGTCTTTCTGCTTCTCATCGAGCAATGACCCAATAGAAACTTCGGTGTCGTCATCGAAGAAGTTTGCGAGGAACTTTGACTCCATGTCGTCCCAGCTATTTATGCTCCCTGGCTTGAGGCGACGATACCAATCGAAGGCGGCTCCGCGAAGAGTGCCAACGAATGACCGCACCATCAGAGGTTCATTACCAGAGATGACTCCCAAGTGCGATTTGAAATATATCAAATGCTGAGTAGGGGAACCCATCCCATTAAACGGCGTGAAGTTAATTAGACTGAACTTCGCCGGATATGGGATTGATTCCCACTCCCTTGGGTATGGACAAGGAATGCCCGTCTTTTTTGTCTCTTGAGCGGAAATCAACGTATTGATTTTGCTCTCGAGATTTTTGATCTTCAGGTTTTCGCTGGTTTCTTCGCCAGCATTCTCATTACCACCCCCTGCGTTGACGGGAGGATCATTGGTATTACGAGCATTCGCATCCTCATCTTCCAGATTAATCGGGTTACGATGATTCTGCTCGCCTTGTTGGTTCGCCAATGCTTGGATCTGTTGGTCATGCATTTCTCTCATCCGCTGCATGGCCATATCCATTTCAAATTTGAAACTTTCTTTCTGTTTAGCCAAAGCGTCTTCAAGCATCTTGGCCATCTGTTCCGCGCTTATCATCAGGGCCTCGCGGGGTTGTCCCTCACTGGATACAGTATTATCTGACGCCACCGCGGAACCGGCATCGGATTCTTCATCTTCTGAAGGGTGTCTTGTCCGAACCCTACCATAGGTTGCTCGTTCAATGGCTCCGGACTGCAGACGGGTTCTAGGTCGGGATGCTTTCAGTATTGTTTCGAGATCATCTCGTATCGACGTCCCTCTGTTGGTCATGTTGGCGGTGACTCTCGGATGTTCACCGTCTTTGACCGCTATTCTTCTTCGTTGGAAACGCCTATGCCTTGGTTTTGGCGTTTCGACACTAAGTCTCTCGAATACTGAAACCCTGTCAGGGACTGTCTTGACACAGTTGCATTCTGAGAGTACTGCCCGAATAAGCTTCGAGCAAGGACATTGCGCTTCTAATCTTTGAGGGCTCCTCTTTCTGGTTTTATTCGTACCCCCTGCACGATAGTACAGCTCGTCCGTTTGACGGTTGGAGCAACCCATCGTGTGTTGGCACATTCTCCCAGGTATAACGTCGTCGTCATCAGACGACAACATTTCCTTCTGAGGATGGTTTATCTTCTTCGGACCGTCCAGAGTCGCACGCCTTGAAACGCGCCTTTGTGAGCGTGAATCTCCAGCAGGCTCCTGTACTTCTATGCGCAAAGTTGTGCGCTTGGGCGCCGCAATTTTCTCCAAGTGCTGCGGGTTGCGGCGACCTCCAGCATGTGATATTGTTTGGGACTTCTTCATTGGTCCCAAGCGTTCTTGGACTGGAGCTTTACCTCGTTCTTTGGGAATAGGACCGAGGCGCTCCAAAACTGACTTTCTCTCCTGGGATGGTCCTGCAGGATTTCCCGGAGCAGTTGCAGAAATCACCGGCCGTTTGGATTGATTTGCCGGGTGTTGAACCTTTGGCGGTTGCGGGTTTTGCTCCTTAGTCTGAACCACTCCAGACTTCGGCTTCCAAACCTTGCGAGTCGATGGCTGCTTCTCGGCCACCTCACGCTGTAGCTTGCGACGGGCTTCTTCAGCTTTAGCCCGCGCTTGCGCAGATAATGCGCGGCGCTTGCGGATACGTTCCTCCAGTGTCGAGCGGTCCCGTTTGACACGAACCCACTCCATTGTTGATGGCTTGGAGGAACCATCCTTCATTTGCTGTTGAGGCTGTTTGCCTCGTTTGTTCTTCAGATCCGCATGGTAACGGACCCCGTCAACAGACTCCATGGCCTTGGCGAACTGCTTCGCGAGGCGTTGGCGCTGCCTCTGGCGAGCTTGTTGCTGAGGTTGCAATTGAAAGGTTTGATTAGCATCAACTGCATTAGCATGTGCCTTACCTTTCCCCCGTGGGACGAAGTTTTGCTTTGGAGCACTTGTCGCTGGTTGGCCTCTTTCCGCCTTCTTTCTCTTGAGGAATCGCTCAGCTTGCTCTCCCCGGACTTTCAAGTCCTTCCATGTCTTGGATGGTGCTGTCCCCATTGCTTCCAGCACGTCCAACGCGAGGTTGTTGTGGCAGGTCTGGAGGATGAATTCCTCGGTGATCGGGTCCCGGCAATTCATCGCCTTGTTCCGGAACCTTTTGACGAAGGTGTCGACTAACTCTCCGTCTTTCTGCTTCTCATCGAGCAACGATCCGATAGATATCTCGGTGTCGTCGTCGAAGAAGTTGGGGTGATCGGGTCCCGACAATTCATCGCTTTGTTCCGGAACCTCTTGACGAAGGTTTCGACTAACTCCCCGTCCTTCTGCTTCTCATCGAGCAACGATCCGATAGATATCTCGGTGTCGTCGTCGAAGAAGTTGGCCAGGAACTTGGTCTCCATGTCATCCCAGCTGTTCACGCTGCCTGGCTTGAGGCGGCGATACCAATCGAAGGCGGCTCCGCGAAGAGTGCCGACGAATGACCGCACCATCAGAGGCTCATTACCAGAGATCACCCCCAAGTGCGATTTGAAGTAAATCAAATGCTGGGTAGGTGAACCCATCCCATTAAACGGCGTGAAGTTAATTAGATTAAACTTCGCCGGATATGGGATCGATTCCCATTCTCTTGGGTATGGGCAAGGAATGCCTGTTTTCTTCATCTCTTGAGCGGAGATCAATGTGTTGATTTTGCTCTCGAGGTTCTTGATCTTCAGACTTTCGCATGTGTCTTCATTGGCATTCTCGTTACCACCCCCTGCATTGACAGGATGATCATTGGTATTCTGAGCGTTTGTATCCTCATCTTCCAGATTAACCGGGTTACGACGATTCTGCTCGCCTTGTTGGTTCGCCAATGCTTGGATTTGTTGGTCATGCATTTCTCTCATCTGCTGCATGGCCATCTCCATCTCAAACTTGAAACTTTCTTTCTGCTTAGCCAAAGCGTCTTCAAGCATCTTGGCCATCTGCTCCGCACTTATCATAAGTGCCTCGCGGGGTTGTCCCTCGCTGGATACCGTATTATCTGATGCAACCGCGGAGCCGGCATCAGATTCTTCATCTTCTGAAGGGCGTCTTGTCCGAACCCTACCATAGGTTGCTCGCTCGATGGTTCCGGACTGCAGACGGGTTCTAGGCCGAGAGGCTGTCAGAATTGACTCGAAATCATCCCATGCCGATGTCCCTTTGCTGGTCATATTGGTGGTGACCCTCGGAAATTCTCCGTCTTCAATCACCCTTCTTCTTCGTTGGAAGTGCCTAGGCCTTGGTTTTGGCGTCTCCGCACTGAGTCTTTCAAAAACTGAAACTCTTTCGGGGACCGCCATAATGCAATTGCATTCAGACAATACCGCCCGAATGAGTTTGGAACAGGGACATTGAATCTCCTGTTCTCGGGGACTCCGCTTCCTGGTTCTGTTCGTACTCCCAGCACGATAATACAACTCGTCATCTTGACAGTTGGAGTAACCTATCGTACGCGGGCACGACTTCTCTGGTATAACACTATCATTATCAGATGATAATGTTTCCATCTGAGGTTGGATCGCCTTCTTTGGGCTTTCAAAGGTTACACGCCTAGAAACGTGCCTTCGTGGGCGCGAGTCTTCAGCGTGCTCTTGGACTTCGATGCGCAAGTTAGTGCGCGCAGCTGCCTTGAGCTCTTTGTCATACTGGGTTCTGGGCTTCTTCATCGGGCCCAAACGCTCGTGAACTGGAGCTTTGCCTCTCTCATCGGGAACTGGATCGAGGCGCTCTAAAACTGGCTTCTTCCTTCGGGATGATTCTGCATGATCTCCCGGAGTAGCCATAGGAACTAACGGCGACTTTGATTGATTCGCCGGAGGTTGGCCTTGCTTTGAAGGCTGCAATGGCTGCTTTTTGGCCTGGGTCGCCACTTCAGACTTAGGCTTCCAGACTTGGCGGGTTGATGGTGGCTTCTTTGCCTCCTCCTTTTGCAGCTTTCTACGGGCTTCCTGAGCTTGAGCCCGTGCCTGCGCTGACATCGCGCGGCGCTTGCGAATACGCTCCTCGAGCGTCGAACGGTTCCGTTTGACGCGGACCCATTCGTTCTTTGGCGGCTTGGAAGAGTCGCCGTTCATTGGCGGTTGAGGCTGTTTGCCTCTTCCATTCTTCAGATCCGCGTTGTAGCGGAATCCGTCCGTAGACTCCATCGCCTTAGTGAGTTGCCGTGCAAGGCGTTGACGACGCCTCTGGCGGGCTCTCTTTGAGAGAGTCACAACGCCCTGAATAGTGGAGGCGTTGGCGGGAGTAGAGTTGACCTGGTTGGAGGTCGGTGGAATTTCATCTGACGCAACTTCGGCGTCAGTTGGGTTGAGAGCTTCGTGGGCTTCCCGAGCAGCTTCAAACCAACGAGCTTTTCTCCCGGAGGAGAACTTCTTGGACTTGCGGGGGGAGATAGAGCCGGACGAGGACACGTACTCCTCGAACTTGGCTTGGTCGAACTCATACTCGACCTCCTCCACGACCGGGATCTCGATCCGCGGCTGCGACGCTCCGATCTCGACAGCGAGATCGGTGGCTCCCACTGTGGTCGCCAGATTGTTCGCGTGGAAAACTGTTTTCTTTTTCATTGATATGATTGTCATCTTGGGTTACAAAGATCCGGTCTTTTATAGATCCGGTTACAACTAAATCAAAGAAAATAAAGAAAAATTACAACTCTCCTCTGTGAACAAATCACGAGCTCCTGTTTTGCGGTCGCTCGCTTTGGTGGGTTCTTTGCCTGCGCCGGGGTTAATCCGTGGACCACCGCGCGATCTAGATCCGGTCGGATCTACACGAGTATGCGGGTATTATTCCACGAAGGGAATAATAGCCGGGAGGGATTAATCCACCAAGGGAATAATCGCTCGGATCTCGAGATCTAAGACCAAGCTTAGATCTGGAGTGTAGTCTCGTGTAGATCTCAGATCTGTTCTTTCTTCCTCTCGAGATCCTGCCTTTTCTGACGTGGATGGTCGCCGAGGATTTTGAAAATGAGCAATGCCTAGCCTATTTATAGGCTCTCTGGTCTGTGTCCGCGCACAGGAAAACGTCGGCCACCTCTGGGTGGCCGGCACTGTGCCGAGCCACCTTGAGGTGGCTCGGCTCTTGGCCAAGCCACCCTGAGGTGGGTCGGCCTTGGCTGAGCCACTCCGGGTTTTGCGTCCGTCGTTCGGTTGTTTCGGTTCTTTGGCCAAGCCACCCCAAGGTGGCTCGGCCACCGAGCCACCTCAGGGTGGCTCGGCTTTGGCCGAGCCACCTTGAGGCGGCTCGGTTTGGCCGAGCCCCTCTGGGTTTGCTGTTTTCCATCATTTAGTGTTGTGTCCGTTTTCCGGTTTTGTCCATGATTTGGTTGATTGAAACTCTGATTTGTTGATCTGACTTGGCAGTAAGTCTGATTCCTGATTTGGCAGTAAATCCACTTCTGAGTTCGAGTCCGAAACTGATCTTGATTCGATCGTGATTCGTCCGAGTCTGTTCCCGGTTGGATGACTCGTTGATTCCTCAACTCATTAGCTTGATTCCGCACGCGGGTGGATTCAGGGTCTTATGCTAATTTAATCCGATTTTATACAAATTTAAACTAATTAATAAGTTATTCTAGCAAGTATGAAATACAACAATATATATGAGCTAGGATGGGGGGGGGGGGTTATTAGGGTCTTATGCTAATTTAATCCGATTTTATACAAATTTAAACTAATTAATAAGTTATTCTAGCAAGTATGAAATACAACAATATATATGAGCTAGGATGAGCAATATGAACTAAGGGGTATATCATAGCAATAAGATATACTATGAATTATATGTAAGGATATATAAACTAACACAAGGGTGAAATAAACAATCTACAAAAGTGATAGGGTAATATGAAGTGCAATACACAAAGGCAATATAAGATGTGAATATAAGAATAAGAACGCTAATGCAATCACAAACAAAACGATATGATTACGGAGTTCGGTCTAACCACTTGACCTACATCTCCGCTCCTCACCTCGAGGAGATCTCCACTATCACAGCCGGATTTTCTACGTTTGCCTGAATAACGTTTACACTACACAATACGGTTTTCTAGTTTACAGAAAACTCTACAACTAACACACTCTTGTAATCCCACTCTATACCTTCTCAAGTGTTGAACTAGATGTGTCTCCCTCAAGTGCTTGTATACAACCTCTCCCTAGGTTCGTCAACCGATGCCACTCCTCTTGGGACGATCCCCGACTCTCGCCACACACTTCTCTCGGTATACAAGTGTATTACAAAGTGATCCTCACAATAAGTATAATTAAAATAAATAATTGTTCTCTAATATGGATGAGAACACAATGAAAGCTCACACTTAATTGTTACAACTCTCACTGATCCAAATATACAATATACGCAAATACAATAAGCTTAAGTGGGTGTGTGTAAACAATGAGTGAAATCAAATAAACTAAACTCAATATATAACTAGCTTTAATAAAATGATAATCAAATAAATAGATGTAAAGCTAGAAATAGAGTTTAGAAAACTTCTCAATAGATCAAGAGGTAGAGGAAGAATAGTTGGATGCTCAAACACCAATAGATGATCTCCTCAAGCTCTTGTGAAATTAATTTTACAAACTCAAACTTCCAAATGCTTAAAAGCTTCTTAAACAAACTTAAACCAAACTTAAACCCTTGTTTAAAACTATTTTAAACTTGTTTTAAAAACACTCTCTTGTTATAGAAGAGCTAAAGGCAATGGGGTATTTATACCCACTCAAAACTTCAGCAAAAATCTAAAACAAAAGACCAAAAAACCCAAGAGAAAACAGCTCAGAAACTAGCCGTTGGAACCCAATGATCAAGCACAAAAAAGCAATCAAACTGTTCTGGAAAGCAGGCGGTCGACTGTGATGGTCGACCTCGAAAGTCTCTGGATGTGCTACGGTCGACCGTCACGGTCGATCGTGAGACATAAAAAGTCATACTGAGTTTCTGAACTCTCGGCGGTCGACCGTGGTGGTCGACAGCGAACTAATACATGCTAAAATATAGGTTTTGAAAACAGTTTTTTAGATTTTTAAAAATATGTTAAAAATAACAAATGAAGTCCAAAAGTAATAAAACTTTGGAAAATGTATATAAACATGTAAATGAACATGTTACAAAAAGAATTTACCAAATTGCATTTCCCATTTATGAAAAATTATCATTTTACAAAATAGTCCAAAACATGAAAATGTGAACATATGAGTTTTGACATTTTAGCTTAACCATGTTTTGAAACAGTACAAAATAATTTTTTAGACTTAATAAAAGATGTATATGATTGTTATTAAGTCCATAAACAAAGAAAACAATATTTTCACAAAGTTGCATACTCTATGCAATATATATGAAAACACAATATAGTATGAAATATGTAATTTCATATATATAAACATAAAAACCCAAAATACATGTATGTATATATATAACTATATATACGCATAGAAACCAAAACTTATGTATATATATATAACTAAATATATATACGAAGAAACCAATAAATGTGTGTATAGATGATTGAGCTTAAAGTATCAACACACATAATATAAAACCTAAACTATTTACCCAAGCAATGATCTTGATCATCAATAAGCTCTTCTTGGTAAACTTGCGGATGAAGCTTAAACTTAGATCTTGAACTTGAATTGCATAGGTTTCAACCACTATTCCGCCAATCTCTATTGGATATGATCGCTGTGATGCCCCTGGGTGTTAGACCCTAGAGGGGGGGGGGGGGATTAGGATCTTATGCTAATCTAATCCGATTTTATGCCAATTAAAATTAATTAACAAGTTATCCTAGCAAGTATAAAATACAACAAGATATATGAGCTAGGATAAGCAATATGAACAATAAGATATATCCTATGTGATAAAAATATATGCAATGATATATAAACTAACACAAGGGTGAAATAAACATAAACAAGATAGTGGATGAAATAAAATGAGCAATGTACAATTGGTGATATAAGATAAATGCAAAAGCAAATGAGCCAATGAAAAACTCAAACATACTCAAATGATCACGGAGTTCGGACCTTCCATCCTACGTCTCCGCTCCCCACTCCCGGGGAGAAATCCACTATCACAACCGGGTTTTCTACGCTCACCCGAATAACGTTTACAACTCACAATGTTAGTTTTTAACGTTCACCGATCAACATTCACACCTGACACTCTCACTCGGTTTTCTAGCTCACCGAAAACTTTATAACAACATACTCGGTTTTCTAGCTCACCGAAAACCTTATAATCTCACAATATAACAAATGATTTGTTCTCTATAATCGATGAGAACACAATGTAAGCTCACTCTCAATGATACAATCCCATAATCCAAATATACTATGAATGTAAATACAATAAGCTCAATGGTTGTGTGTGTGTAAACAAAGAGAAAATAAAACCAACACACATAATATAAAAACCTAAACTAAATTATCTAAGCTTGATCTTGATCATCAATAAGCTTGACTTAGTAATCTTACGGATGAAGCTTGAACTTGGATCTTCAACTTGAATTACAAGGCTTCTCTCCACAATTTTGCCAACCTCCATTGGATATGATCGTGAATGCTTGATTCCATCCATCCTCTAACTCGTTGTTTGCCTAGAATAAATACAAAAATACAAATACTAGACAAACAACATTAGAAGTAATTTTTTTGTTAAACATCATCAAAACAAGAAGGCCAACACTAGGTTCACACAAGGCTGCAGTCCAAGATGAAACCAGAGATGTCAAACCTGTCATGTACCCACACTATGCATAAACATGTTTCACCAATCACATCAATATCCTCTAGTAGAACCAAATAGAAGTGCAGGTACAAACAGGCAAAATAAAGAGAATAAATGTAATAGCCATGATATAGAAGAGATATCTCATAAATAAAAAGAATCATGTCTCAACTATAATACATCTGATATCTGAAATAAATAAAAAGAATCATGTCTCAACTATAATACATCTGATATCTGAATAATGAAAATATCTCAACATGAATCAACTATAATACATCTGATATCTGAATAATGAAAATATCTCAACATGAATCAACTAAAAATCGTACTAAGGCATACTACCTTTAAAATATGGATATGAAACTCTAATGTTTGGATAAAACTCAAAACTACTGTGGAGTCTCTACAAGTAAAAATACGTGACGGTAACTATGCCAGATCTCCGTCATCCTGCGGCTCTCCGAAACTCCGAACTACCTGAAAAGTAATTTAAAAGAAAAAGAACAACAACAAGAGCGTTAGAATGCTACAGCAAGATTATCTCCATCCGCCCTTAGGAGAAGGGCTATTAGATAGAGTGAAGGCTCTATCTATTAAGCATACTCTACCTAGATTCATTTTCCCCGTATCTAAGTAGGATTAACATTTAGAAACCTACAACACGAGACGTAGTACGTCGAGTGAAATAATCCAATTAAGGAAACCCTCATGTAAATACCATAAGTCTCAAATTGTAAATATCAAAATATTAATATCGAACTAAGAAAAGACAATCTAATAAAATCAATAATTAGAAATCCATAACACGAGATTGGTACGTCGAGCGAAATAATCCAAACAAGGAAACCCTCATATATATACCATAAGTCTCAAGTTGTGAATCTCTAATCATTGATCCCAACTGAGAAGTAAAGAAGACAGTAAAAGAAATAAGATATCAACACATCATATTTATAATATCTTCCACTATCACTAGAGAGATAGAATAAAATACCAACACATAGTTTTGTATACTTTCAAAAGTAATGTATCTTAGTCATATAGTTCAATGATAGGTCGTATTCATAATCGGCATCTTCCGTACTTAGGCTATAAAGTAATTGTCTCATTGCAACGGACTGCCCTGTAGGTATCCTAAACTGTGTACATGGCTCATTAGTCTTATCGCGATCTCATTGCGTAACATGAGTGCGGGACGGACTTCCAAATAGGTATCCTAGAAATACGGCACACGAGACTCATTGCACCCTAGTGTGGGACGGACGGCTAGATCATGCCTCCTAAAATCCGGCTCAATGGCTAGTACATATGGAATATCGACGTACTACCTCATGTAGTACTGAACTAAGCTCATCAACGATATCCACCTCATATAAATTTTTGTATCTCTGGTATGTCGACACACTATCCCATATAATACTAAGGTATGTTCATCAATGATATTAACCTCATGTATAAACTATGTATATCTGGTATGTCAACGCACTATCCCATATAGTACTAAGCTGTGCTCATCAACGACATCCAATATGTATGTGAACGATATCTAATTCAAATATGATCAAATCAAAATTTATCATAATCCCCTCGGGATTCTTAAATGTATAAAATAGCATATTCATGACTATACGTGTAACATCAAGCGGCTCAAAACTCCGCGAACGCACTCAAAACGGCGCAACACAGCTCCACAAAATGAGCAGGAAAAATAGACTGGACATCTATTAGTAAAAAAAGCATATCTTTCTTTAGGAAAACTATTTTTGTAAATGGTTTTCTGTTTTGAAAACTAGATTCACGCATCTTTCAAATGAAATAAGTTTGGTTCAGTTTGAAGTTTATTTGTTATCCCAAATCTCTAGTTAAATATTTTATGTATGCAGCCATTTTTCTG
This sequence comes from Asparagus officinalis, assembly GCF_001876935.1. Lineage (NCBI taxonomy): Eukaryota > Viridiplantae > Streptophyta > Magnoliopsida > Asparagales > Asparagaceae > Asparagus > Asparagus officinalis. Next base: position 73,166,823 of record NC_033796.1, read on the forward strand.
CAGGATATGTTATCAGTAAACATAATATATCTTTCTCTATGTAAAGTCTTTTTAAGAATGGTTTTCTGTTTTAGAAACTAGATACATATAGCTTTCATCTAAAACTATTTTGATTAAATTTGGAGTTTGATTGCTATCTTAAACTCTTAATTAAATATTATACAAGTGCTGCAGTTTTCTGCAGAAAAACATATATATAGCACATCACTTAAATTTCTCATATATGAATGAAAATTATGAAAAAAACCTAATGATCAAGATCATGATACTATCATAAACAGAAAGAAAAGATTATTCATCTAGCATTTGTTTTAAGGTTTACTATCAAAAATCTGACTTTTAACACCTCAGGTTAAGATTAAAGTATGAAAACACATATTCAACATCATATTAATCATCTACACTAGTTATTTAACTATAGGGATAGGTTTGGATAAAGATAATCTTATCTTAATCTCATTTGCAAGCCTCTGAAGTAAACAGCAAGCAATCCATAAGCACAAACCACCCGTTTTCTCCTTGCTACACATTGATGATCTCGCCCTTGTGTCGATATTTGCTTCACAAAGCTCTCTAAATTCTCAATTTTAGGATTAGGGCTTTAGAGAGATGATAGAGACTGCTAGGGTTTGAAACTATGATGTAAGGATGATAATTTTCATGAAAACATAAGTATATATATATGTGAACCCGAAATAAACCCGTTTGACCCGAACCAGGAAACCTAGTCTGACTAGGAAAACAACCTTCGATATTTTGGTAATAACTTTCGCGTCCGATCTCGGAATGAGGTAATATAAGATTTGTAGGAAATTTCTTGAAGATACCTACAACTTTGGTATTTTAAGTTTTTCTAGATTTTAACTGTTTCAGTGTGTAAAAATCATATATTTTTAACTGGTCGTTTTTTCCAGATTCAGGCCCATGCACGTGTGCATGATATCACTTCTATATTCACATATATACATTGAATTGATCTCAAATAAATTCTTAGAATACTAAAACATTAATAAATATTATTTTTTTTCATAATACAACACATTTATTATTTATTACAAAATATTCAAATTTTTAGGGTTTTACATTCTTCCCCCCTTAAAGGAATTTCGTCCCCGAAATTCCGCAAACGTATCGTAGAGGTTAATAATATATTACCATAAATCTTTAGATATAAAAGATTGAAATATCTATACTTAACACTCTAAAATGCGAATATTCTCACTTAATCCCTAACTAAACGGAACTAGTACGTCGGGTAAAAAATCCAAACAAGGAACCCCCCATTTATATACCATGTATTCCGAATGATTAGAGGTTAAGTGTTAACACCTCATTCTAGTGTTAAATATAAATATGACCATATGGGTAAGCATGAACATCAATCAAAATCAATCAACTTACCTGTTCAGACAGATGCGGGTAGTCGCAATACATAACATCTTCACGCTCCTAAGAATCTTCCTCGATATCTATACTTAACTATCTAGAATGCAAATACCCCCATTTAACCCCTAACTAAGCGGATCAAGTACGTCGGATGAAAAGTCCAAACAATGAAACCCCCATATATATACCATATGTTCCGAATAATTAGGAGCTAAGTGCTAATACCACCATTCTAGCGTTAAATATAAATATGAGCATATAGATAATCATAAACATAGACAAATCATATCCAAACAATGTACTTGCTCAAATAGGTGCAAGTAAATAGATAATCATAAACATAGACAAATCATATCCAAACAATGTACTTGCTCAAATAGGTGCAAGTAAATATGTGCAAGTCGTCGTGATGCATATCCTCATTGCACCCCAAGAAACTTTCTCAGCTTCTTTCCGATTTCATTGAACTTTAACTAAAGATATCACTTTGTTTCTAAGTCTCTTGTTCTCATTGGCAAGAATACACACATGAATTGTAATAATAGTTATATCATCAAGAATCTGAACCTCTGGCGTGTCTAACATTCGCTGCTGCTCCTCGTCACATAGATACTTCTTAAGTATCGAAACATGGAAGATATCGTGTATACTCGACATCGATGCTGGAAGATCTAGCCGATATGAAACAGCTACAAAGTGCTCCACTCTCCTGAATGGACAAATATACCTAAGAGAAAGTATCACCCGTCTACCAAGTAGCTGAACTCCCTTCATTGGTGATATTTTCAATAATACATAGTCCCCAACCAGGAACTCTAATGGTCGTTGTTTCTGATCTTCATAACTCTTCTGACGACTCTGAACTAAAAAATACGCTCCCGAATTATTGCTACTTTTCTATAGTCTGTCTCTCTAACTCCGATCTAAGCAATAGGTTGTCCTCTGGTTCTGCTCAGCAACTAAGCGATCTACAAGGCCTCCCGTACAACGCCTCATACGGTGCCATACCAATTGTTACTTGGTAACTATTGTTATAAGAGAATTCAATCAATGGGATATGGTCCTCCCAACTGCCCTGGAAATCTATAACACAAGCCCACAACATATCCTCCAACCCTTAATTGACTCTCTCCATTTGTCCATTTATTTGTGGGTGAAACCCACAAGAATATAATAACTGGCTACCGGAAGAATTTTGGAAGCTCCTCCAAAAGTGCAAAGTGAAAACTGAGTCTCAGTTTGATACAATCTTCTCTGGAACTCCATGAAATTTCACTTTCTCCTGGATGAACATCCTCACGTAAGTCTCTGGTATAAAATCAAACTGGCTAAGGGTGTAAAGATCTCGGTACAACGAGCATCTCCAAGTTGAAACCCGATGTCGACGCTTCCTGCTCAATGCGTCTGCCATAATGTTTGCCTTCCCTAGATGATACTGAATCCCCGAACGCTTCCTGCTCAATGCGTCTGCCATAATGTTTGCCTTCCCTAGATGATACTGAATCGCGAACTCATAACCATTAATAAACTGAACCCATAGTCACTATCTTTAATTTAGTTTCTTCTGAGAAAAAGATATATTCAAGCTCTGGTGATCCGAAAAAATATCTCGAATTGCATTCCATATGAGTAATGTCTCCATGTTTTTAGTGTGAAGACCATTACTGCTAGATCCAAGTCGTGTGTGGGATTGTTCTGCTCATGCGTCCTTAACTATCGTGAAATATATTCTACTACTCTCCGGGTCTGTATCAAAATACCCCTAGACCCGATAATGGTGCATTTGTGTAGACGACAAAGATCTTATTACTGCTCGGAAACTTAGTCTTCAAAGTCTTAAATGCCTCCTGGCACTTCGTGCCCCAAACAAACTGTACACCCTTCTTTGTAAAATCTGTAAACGGCGTTGCAAATCATCGAGAAGGACAGAATGAACTTTCTATAATAGACTGCTAATCTTAGGAAACTACGAATATTTGTAGCTGTTTTCGGTGGTTCCCAATCTAGTACAGCCTCCACCTTCGCTGTGTCTATTGCAATACCCTCCTGGCTAATAACATGGCTCAAAAATCTAACTTTAGAAAGCCAAAACTCGTACTTGCTGAACTTGGCGTACAACTGATGCTCCCGTAATGCCTGGAATGTCAAACGAAGATGCTGCTCTTGCTCTGCCTATAATCTCGAATATATAAGAATGTCATCAACAAAAATGATCACGAAATTGTCCAAGTATGGACGAAAAACCTGGTTTATCAAATCCATGAATACATCGGGTGCATTGGTCAGCCCAAATGGCATGACGAGGAACTCAAAAGACCCATATCGAGTCAGAAAGGCGGTCTTAGAAATATCCATCTCCCGAACCCGCAACTGATGATAGCCAAAACAAAGATCAATCTTAGAGAAATGCTGCGCTCCCTGTAGCTGGTCGAACAAGTCGTTAACCCTCGGTAATGGGTACCTATTCTGGATAGTGACCTTGTTCAACTCACGAAAATTTATACATAGACACATACTACAGTCCTTCTTCATCACGAAAAGGACCGGCGCTCTCCACGGAGAATAATCCCTGCAAATAAAACCCTAAGATAATAACTCATCAAACTGGGTCTGTAGCTCCCATATCACAGCAGGTGTCATATGATCGGGTGCTCAAGATATTAGTACCGTACCTGAATGCAACTCGATGTAAAAACTCGACCTCTCTCACTGGAGGTAAACCCGGTATGTCCTGAAAGACATCCTGGTACTCTGAGACTACTCACGTCTCACTCAAATCGGCACCACGATCCCGCAGCATCACCTCCTCGTTGTATGCCAGAAATGACTCCACAAAGTGGTTGCCCTATGAGGTCGCTACTATCAACTCCGACCCATAGGATGCTCGCAAGCTGACTGTTTTAGCGAAACAGTCCATACTAACATAAAACATGGTAGGATGATAGCCAATCCATACTAAGAATGACGTCGAACACCGACATCTGCAAAACGATTAGATCTATGATAAACTCGGACTCATCTAGACTGATGACACATCTCCTATGGACACTCCCTAATAGGGACACCTCCCCCTAAAGGAGTAGAAATGGATAACGGTACATCTAAAGGATGTGCAACTAGCTGAAACCTATCCATGAATGTATGAGAGATAAAGAATGAGAAGCTTCTGAATCAAACAAGATCCGACCTGGAAAAGAATAATCACTAAGAAAGCTCTGCTCGCACCATGATCACGCGGTCCGATTGCATAAACTCTGTCGGTGGCTGGTGACTGTTATGTTACTGGCGGTAGAATTTATGGGACTATCTATTCCTTAGGAATTTCCTAGATAGCACGAATCTAGCATGCTGGTCCCTCTATCCTTGGAATGGTAGGTGGTGCCTCGATATTCTGCTACTAATCATAACCGTGGCTCGACAACTATTGACCCTGACCACTGATCTGCTGGTGGTGATAAAAAAAATCCTTACCTCATTGCTGGATTTCTCAAAGTCATACAAAAGGTTTATTGTCCTTGCCCTGGTCTCCAGACAATCCTACTGTCAAAATTAACTCTTAGTACATCTCTCTGCCCTAATCGGGTTAGGTCTAGCTGCTTCCCGAAATAGTAGGTGAAATCCTTCTATGAAATTAATAATCGATGCTCCGGCATAACTAGAATCGGTGCTATCCTCCGACATTGTCCTTTAAGCTGAATATAACTAATCTCCACCTATGTACTGAGTCAACATTAAGTAAATCTAAAAGTATTTCCCACATATTTCCTCCATTTATAGGTTGTAAATGAATTCTATGTGCCCTAAAATTTTTGTGCTCCCAACTTTTAATATCTTCCTTAATCTTACCGAGCTAAGCTTCCTATTTCGTGACTCTATTAATACCTGGATGTGGCAATGGTGAGATCTTCGGCATTACCTCTTCAATAGGTATGGCTGATAGAACTGGTGGTGGGACTTCAGAGAGTAAAATTTGGCTTCTTACTCACTCAAGTGTTGCTAGTCTCTGCTTCTGTAATCGGTGTTACCAAGTCGATCAGATACTTTGGAGCCTACTGCGGCTCAGGTTCTACTTGCCCAGCTCTCCGGGTACAAGCTTTACCTCGACCACGTCATCGTTCCAATGTTTATAATACCAAGAGGAGAGGTTATTTGACACAGTAAGTGAGATCCCAATCATAAATAACATAACAAATACCAATAGGAAAAATCGTATCACTTATCATTCATACATTTACTTTTCAATCTAAGTAAGGTAGTTGTCACAAAAAAAATATTTTGTAAATTTTCGAATATACATATATAATGTCCTCACTCATTCTAGGAATTCCTAGCGTACTCTATACATGATTTCTACAAAACTCTATACTAACTCCACGACTCGACACAGGAATGATCCTAGGATCCTGGAACTAGAGCTCTGATACCAACTGTGACGCCCCTGGGTTCACACAAGGCTGCAGTCCATAGTGAAACCAGAGATGTTAAACCTGCCATGCACTCATACTGTGCATAAACATGTTTCATCAATCACAGTAATATCCTCTAGTAGAACCAAATAGAAGTGCATGTACAAACAGGCAAAATAAAGGGAATAAATGTAATAGACATGATATAGAAGAGATATCTCATAAATGAAAAGAATCATGTCTTAACTATAAGACATCTGATATCTGAATAATAAAAATGTCTAAACATGAATCAACTAAAAATCGTACTAAGGCACACTGCCTTCACAATATGAATATGAAACTCTAATATCTGGATAAAACTCAAAACTACAGTGGAGTCACTACAAGTAAAAATACGCGACGATGACTATGCCAGAACTCCATCACCCTGTGGCTCTCCGAAACTCCGAACTACCTAAAAAGTAATTTAAAAGAAAAAAAATAACAACAAGAGCGTCAGAGCATTACAGCAAGATTACTTCCATCCACCCCCAGGGGAAGGGCTACTAGATGGAGTGAAGGCTCTATCTATTAAGCATAGTCTACCTAGATTTATTTTCCCTGTATCTAAGTAGGATTAACATTTAGAAACCTACAACATGAGATGCAGTACATCGAGTGAAATAATCCAAACAAGGAAACCCTCATGTATATACCATAAATCTCAAATTGTAAATATCTAAACATTAATATCGAACTAAGAAAAGACTATCTAATGAAACCAATAATTAGAAATCTATAACACGAGACTGGTACGTCGAGCGAAATAATCCAAACAAGAAAAACCTCATATATATACCATAAGTCTCAAGTTGTGAATCTCTAATCATTGATCCTAACTAAGAAGTAAAGAAGGCAGTAAAAGAAATAAGATATCAACACATCGTATTTATAATATCTTTCACTATCACTGGAGAGATAGAATAAAGATATCAACACATCGTATTTATAATATCTTTCACTATCACTGGAGAGATAGAATAAAATACCAACACATAATTTTGTATACTTTCAAAAGTAACGTATCTCAGTCATATAGTTCAATGATAGGTCGTATTCATAATCAGCATCTGTCATACTTAGGCTATAAAGTAATTGTCTCAGTTAGGCTATCAAGTAATTATCTCAGTGTAATGGACTACCCTGTAGGTATCCTGAACTGTGTACACGGCTCATTAGTCTCATCATGATCTCATTGCGTAACATGAGTGCGGGACGGACTATCAAATAGACATCCTAGAAATATTGCTCACGAGCCTCATCGCACCCTAGTACGGGACGAAAGGCTAGATCAAGCCTCCTACAATCTGACTCAATGGCCTGTACATATGGAATATCGACGCACTACCTCATGTAGTACTGAACTGAGCTCATCAACGATATCCACCTCATATAAATTTTTGTATCTCTGGTATGTCGACGCACTATCCTATATAGTAATGAGCTATGCTCATCAACGACATTCACCTTATGTATAAACTATGTATATCTGGTATGTCGACGCACTATCCCATATAGTACTAAGATGTGCTCATCAACGACATCCAACATGTATATAAGTGATATCTAATTCAAATATGATCAAATCAAAATTTATCATTAGTCCCTTAGGATTCTCAAATGTATAACATAACATATTCATGACAATACGTGTAACATCAAGCGGCTCAAAACTCCGCGAACGTACCTTAAAACGGCGTAACACAGCTCCACAAAACGAGCAAGAAAAATAGACGCGACATCTGTTAGTAAAACAAGCATAGCTTTCTCTAGGAAAAACTATTTTTACAAATGGTTTTATGTTTTGAAAACTAAATTTACACATCTTTCAAATAACATAAGTTTGGTTCAGTTTAGAGTTCATTTGTTATCCTAAATCTCCAGTTAAATATTTTATATGTGCAACCGTTTTTCTGCAGGACATCTTACATATCTTTCTCTATACAAAGTCTTTTTAAGAATAATTTTCTGTTTTAGAAACTAGATACATATAGCTTTCGTTTAAAACTAGTTTGGTTAAATTTGGAAATTGTTTGCTATCTTAAACTCTCAATTAAAGATTATACAAGTGCTACAGTTTTCTGCAGAAAAACATATATATAATACTTAAATTTCTCATATATGAATGAAAATTATGAAAAAAACATAATGATCATGATCATGATACTATCATAAACAGCAAGAAAAGATTATTCATCTAGCATTTGTTTTAAGGTTTACTATCAAAAATCTGACTTTTAACACCTCAAGTTAAGATTAAAGCATGAAAACACATATCAAAAATCTGACTTTTAACACCTCAAGTTAAGATTAAAGCATGAAAACACATATTCAACATCATATTAAATCATCTACACTAGTTATTTAACTATGGGGATAGGTTTGGATGAAGATAATCTTGCCTTAATCTCAAGTGCAAGCCTCTAAATAAACAGCAAGCAATCCATGAGCACCAACCACCCATTTTCTCCTTGCTACACGTCGATGATCTCGTCCTTGTGTCGATATTTGCTTCACAAAGCTCCCAAAATTCTCAATTTTAGGGTTAGGGCTTTAGAGAGAGGAATAGGGACTACTAGGATTTGAAACTCTGATATAAGGGTGATAATTTTCGTGAAAACATAAGTATATATATATGTAAACCCAAAATAAACCCGTTTGACCCGTACCAGGAAACCTAGTCTGACTAGGAAAACAACCTTGGTATTTTTGTAATAACTTTCGCGTCCAAACTTGGAATGAGCTTATATAAGATTTGTTAGAAATCTCTTGAAGATACCTACAACTTTGGAATTTTAAGTTTTTCCATATTCTAACGGTTTTAGTGTGTAAAAAGCAAATACTTTTAACTGGTCGTTTTTCCCAGATTCAGGCCCGTGCACGTGTGCATGATATCACTTCTATATTCACATATATACATTGAATTGATCTCAAATAAATTCTTAGTATACTAAAACATTAATAAATATTATTTTTTTATAATACAACATATTTATTATTTATTACAGAATATTCAAAATTTTAGGGTTTTACAATCGCGAATGCTCGATTCCATCTTTCCTCCAATATATTGTTTGTCTATAATAAATAAGAAAACACGAATACTAGACAAACAACATTAGTTGTAAATTATTTGTTAAACATCATCAAAACAAATAGGCTAACAATCTTTCCATTTTTGATGATGACAAATAATTTACAAAAAGGATATATGCTTGAAGGAAAATGAATATACAATATTATAATTATCATGCATAACAAGGAAAGAATATACTCATAATATTTCCCCCCCTTTGACAACATCAAAAAAGGGAAAACCATATAGATGAAAGATAGCGAAAGCTCCCCCTACCTGTAAGCATGGGTGAGTATAACACATAGAAAGATTTAGAGATTGCTCCCCCTATCAAAATGCCTCATGAATGTATAAAATAAATACTAAGGCATACATATGTGAGAAAACATAGATTAAAAACATGCTAAACATAACTCACATACAAAAAAAATAATGAGAACACATATAAATATGTTAATATAAAAGAAGTGTCTCATTACATAATTATAAAAACATCGTGTATACAAATAGATTTATGAAATCAAAAGATAGAATATGAGAATCATGCAAAAAGTTTTCAAATAAAAAAATAATAATTAATGAAATCATAAATCAAGATTTAAGTCCAAAAACAATGTTTGATCAAAAAAAAATTTCTTTGAATAACTTGATCAAACCACTCATAGAATACATTATAAGACACGAATAGATGATCCATGAGCACACATGTAAATATCATCATATAAGTGAAATATAATGAATTCAAAGCAACAATTCAAAACAAAATCTTTGACAACATAAATATCATCATATAAGTGAAATATAATGAATTCAAAGCAACAATTCAAAACAAAATCTTTGACAACAAAACTTCAAGAGAGGCAATAATATATCAAGCTCTTAAGCTTGTTCCAACCCATATAATCATTCTAGCATCCGGTAAACATGATTTAGGAATAAACACCCAATAAAACCGAAGGGTTATATTAACACAAATCTCTCATCAAAATCAAAACTAATAATCATGAAAACAAAAGAATTTGATCAATGAAAAAAAATTATTTTCATGTTCAAAAGTTTAAAGTATAATTTTTTTAAAAAATAAAATAAAAATAAAAACACTAAAATTCTTGGTTTAAGAAAAATTATTTTGGCACGCAAGCTTTCTTGGTGTCGGATTGGTTAGGGACATGACCCCTATCATTTAAGCTCAAAGCGCTAGGGTTATGAACCCGTTTCGGCACATATGGTGCACTAGCACGGTCAAAACAAAAATTATACACATGACCTTTCTGATTGCAATAGGTGCAATGAAGAAGTTTTAATGATTTGTGTTGACCACGTGGGCGTGCACGGGAATCATTTGCAAATAAAGATTTTTCTTTTAAAATATATTGCAAATGAGAAACATCTTTAAACAAAGGTGGTTTACTTGAGAAATTTGGCAAGTTTGAATATTTTTTCAAATCATAACAAAACTTCGCCAAATGGTCAAATCTACCACAAACATCACATTTTAAAACATGTGGTCTACTAGAAACATTTGGCAAACTTGAATTCTTTTTCAAATCAAAGCAAAACTTTGCCAAATGGCCAAAACGATCACAATAATTACATTGATACACATTAGCATGCTTATGATAAACTTTATGAGAATGAGCATGTGAATGTATATGTGTATAAGATGATGAAGCTAGATGGGATGCACTAGGAGTATTAGCTATCTTAGGTTTGTGTGCATCATAGCAAAATTTAGCAAGGTAGCCTTTATGACCACAAATTGAGCATTTATAAACTTTGCTATACAAGTGTGCATAGTGTGTGTTTGATTTAGAAGTGTTAACACAGAATTTTACACACAAGTCCATAAGCTTTTTGTTATTTACCATATATGTTTTTAAGGTTGAATCTAAACAAGATTTTTTAACTTGACTAAACTCATCATTTTGCATACATGTATTAGAAATAGAAGTAGATAAAACATGATCATATTTAAATGAATTAAACTCATTTCTAATTATTTCTACTTCTATCATGTCATTATTATTAGCATGGGTTAAGCTAGCAATAGATGAAAAATTGAATTGAGCATTTATAAACTTTGCTATACAAGTGTGCATAGTGTGTGTTTGATTTAGAAGTGTTAACACGGAATTTTACACACAAGTCCGTAAGCTTTTTATTATTTACCATATATGTTTTTAAGGTTGAATCTAAACAAGATTTTTTAACTTGACTAAACTCATCATTTTGCATACATGTATTAGAAATAGAAGTAGATAAAACATGATCATATTTAAATGAATTAAACTCATTTCTAATTATTTCTACTTCTATCATGTCATTATTATTAGCATGAGTTAAGCTAGCAATAGATGAAGTCAATTTTTCATTTTCTAAACTTAGCATGTCATTGTTTTCTTTAAGTGTAGCATTCTCCTTAGTAATGACATCAAGTTTAGAGGCTAACAACTCATGATCGGATTTTAAACTAATATGCTTGCTTTTAAGATCAATAAAATTATTTTGCAATTTTGTATAGGCATGAGATAATCTTTCATATGCACAAGCGAGTTCATCAATAGATAAATCATTATCGGAATCGGAATCGCTTACTACACAAGAGTTATCCTCTTGTGGCCGTGTGCATGATGTGAAGTCGATTCTGCCACAACGCGTCAAATCTCCTCCAAATCTTCTTGGTGTGCTTCAAAAAGTTTCCAAATCGTGTAAGCACTATCAAAATGAGCAAGTTCGTTAGAAATACATGGTTCAAAAGCATTATGCAAGAGTTCTAACATTAACTTGTTCATTGTAAATATTTTCTTATCATGATTGCTCTACTTGGATTTCTCCAATGTGGGTACAATATAAGGACAATCAATAACTTCCCATAAGTCAATATTTTTAGATTTAACAATTATTTTAAATTTAGAGCACCATTGAGCATAAGGGAAATTTCTATATTTTGGAGAAATATTTGGATTATAGCCTAAACAAAATACATTTATATTCATGATATATATGTGAATATATGCAAGCAAGACAAATGCAATCATAACTAGATTAGCACAAATAAGATAACTTGGATCTTTACAAGACAAATGCAATCATAACTAGATTAGCACAAATAAGATAACTTGGATCTTTAACTCAAGGCGATTAATCCTTAAATCAAAGAGCACCAAGCTCTGCTACCAATTGTTAGGTTCTTATGCTAATTTAATCCGATTTTATGCCAATTTAAACTAATTAATAAGTTATCCTAGCAAGTATGAAATACAATAATATATATGAGCTAGGATGAGCAATATAAACTAAGGGGTAGATCTTAGCAATGAGATATACTATGAATTATATACAAGGATATACAAACTAACACAAGAGTGAAATAAACAATCTACAAAAGTGATAGGGTAATATGAAGTGCAATATACAAAGGCAATATAAGATGTGAATACAAGAATAAGAACACCAATGTAATCACAAATAAAACAATTTGATTACAGAGTTCGATCTATCCACTTGACCTACTTTTCCGCTCCTCACCTTGAGAAGATCTCCACTATTACAACCGGGTTTTCTATGTTTACCCGAATAACATTTACACCACACAATACGGTTTTCTTGTTTACTAAAAACTCTACAACTAACACACTCTTGTAATCCCACTCTACACCCTCTCAAGTGTTGAACTAGACGTGTCTCCATCAAGTACTCGGATACAACCTCTCCCTAGGTTCGTCAACTGACGCCACTCCTCTTGGGATGATCTCTGACTCTCGCCACACACTTCTTTCGGTGTACAAGTGTATTACAAAATGATCCTCACAATAAGCACAATTACAATAAATAATTGTTCTCTAATATGGATGACAACATAATGAAAGTTCATACTCAATTGTTACAACTCTTACCAACCCAAGTATACAATGTATGAAAATACAATAAGCTCAAGTGGGTGTGTGTAAACATTGAGTAAAATCAAATCAACTAAACTCAATATAAAACTAGCTTTAATAAAATGATAATCAAATAAATAGATGTAAAGCTAGAAATAGAGTTTAGAAAACTTCTCAATAGATCAAGAGGTAGAGGGAGAATAGTTGAATACCCAAACACTAATAGTTGAATACACAAACTCAAACATCCAAATGCTTAAAATCTTCTTAAACAAACTTAACCCAAACTTAAACCCCTGTTTAAAACTCTTTTAAACTTGTTTTAAAAACACTCTCTTGTTATAGAAGAGCTAAAGGCAATGGAGTATTTATACCCACTCAAAACTTCAGCAAAAACCTAAAATAAAAAGTCCAAAAAGCCCAACAGAAAATAGCTCAGAAACTAGCCGTTGGAACCCAACAGTCAATTCAACGGTCGACCGCGAGCAACAAAAAACAGTAATATGGCTTTTGAAAGCAGGCGGTCGACTGTGGTGGTTGACCGCGAAAGTCTCTGGATGTGCTATGGTCGACCGTCACGGTCGACCGTGAGCCATAAATAGTTATACCGAGTTTCTGAACTCTCGACGGTCGACCGTGACGGTCGACCGTGGCGGTCGACCGTGAACTGATACATGCTAGAATACAGGTTTTGAAAATAGTTTTTGAGATTTTTAAAAATATGTTAAAAATAACAAATGAAGTCCAAAAGTAATGAAACTTTGGAAAATGTATATAAACATGTAAATGAACATGTTACAAAAAGAATTTACCAAATTGCATTTCCCATTTATGAAAAATCATTATTTTGCAAAATAGTCCAAAACATGAAAATGTGAACATATGAGTTTTGACATTTTAGCATAACCATATTTTGAAACAATACAAAATGATTTTGTACACTTAATAAAAGGTGTATATGATTGTTATTAAGTCCATAAACAAAGAATACAATATTTTCACAAAGTTGCATATTCTATGCAATATATATGAAAACACAATAGAGTATGAAATATGTAATAGAAAACTTATGTATATATAAACATAAAAACCCAAAATACATGTATGTATATATAACTATATATAAGCATAGAAACAAAAACTTATGTGTATATATATAACTACATATATACGAAGAAACCAATAAATGTGTGTGTATAGATGATTGAGCTTAAAATATCAACACACATAATATAAAACCTAAACTATTTACCCAAGCAATGATCTTGATCTTCAATAAGCTCTACTTGGTAAACTTATGGATGAAGCTTGAACTTGGATCTTGAACTTGAATTACATAGGCTTCAACCACTATTCCGCCAACCTCCATTGGATATGATTGCGAATGCTCGATTCCATCCATCCTCCAACATATTGTTTGTTTATAATAAATAAGAAAACATGAATACTAGATAAACAATATTAGTGGTAAATTGTTTGTTAAAAATCATCAAAACAAAGAGGCCAACACCAACGACCTACGTCCCCACTCCTCACCTTGAGGAGATCTCCACTATCACAACCGGGTTTTCTACGCTCACCCGAATAATGTTTACACCTCACACTCGGTTTTCTAGTTCACCGAAAACTTTACAATCACTCACAATGTAAACACACTAACTACCTCCTCAAGTATTAGTCTCTAGCCCGTGTCTCCCTCAAGTGTTAGGAATTACAACCTCTCTCTAGGTATTACCACCTATCCCACTCCTCTTGGGATGACCCCATCTGTCACCACACACTTATCTTGATGTACTAGTGTAATACAAAGTGAATCTCATAATTAAGCTCGCTAACAACAAATGATTTGTGACGCCCCTGGGTTCACACAAGGTTGTAGTCCAAGGTGAAACCAGAGATGTCAAACCTTCCATGTACCCACACTGTGCATAAACATGTTTCACCAATCACAGTAATATCTTCTAGTAGAATCAAATAGGAGCGCAGGTACAAACAAGCAAAATAAAGGGAATAAATATAATATACATGATATAGAAGAGATATCTCATAAATGAAAAGAATCATGTGTCAACTGTAATACATCTGATATCTGAATAATGAAAATGTCTTAACATGAATCAACTAAAAATCGTACTAAGACACACTACCTTTACAATATGAATATGAAACTCTAATGTCTGGATAAAACTCAAAACTATAGTGGAGTCTCTACAAGTAAAAAAAATACGCGACGACGACTATGCCAGAACTCCATCACCCTGCGGCTCTCCGAAACTCCGAACTACCTAAAAAGTAATTTAAAAGAAAAAGAATAAAGACAAGAGCATCAGAGCGCTACAGCAAGATACCTCCATCCGCCCCCAGGGGAAGGGCTACTAGATGGAGTGAAGGCTCTATCTATTAAGCATGGTCTACCTAGATTTATTTTCCCCGTATCTAAATGGGATTAACATTTAGATACCTACAACACGAGACGTAGTACGTTGAGGGAAATAATCCAAATAAGGAAACCCTCATGTATATACCATAAGTCTCAAATTGTGGATATCTAAACATTAATACCGAACTAAGAAAAGACAATCTAATTAAACCAATAATTAGAAATCCATAACACGAGACTGGTACGTTGAGCGAAATAATCTAAACAAGGAAACCCTCATGTATATACCATAAGTCTCAAATTGTGAATCTCTAATCATTGATCCTAACTAAGAAGTAAAAAAAAAAACAGTAAAAGAAATAAGATATCAACACATCGTATTTATAATATCTTTCACTATCACTGGCGAGATAGAATAAAATACCAACACATAATTTTGTATACTTTCAAAAGCAATATATCTCAATTATATAGTTCAATGATAGGTCGTATTCATAATCGGCATCTGTCATACTTAGGCTATCAAGTAATCGTCTCAGTGCAACCGATTACGCTGTAGGTATCCTGAACTGTGTACACGGCTCATTAGTCTCATCGCGATTTTAGTACGTAACATGAGTGCGGAATGAACTACCAAATAGGCATCCTAGAAATACGGCTCACGAGTCTCATCGCAACCTAGTGCGGGACGGACGGCTAGATCAAGCCTCCTAAAATCCGACACAATGGCCTGTACATGTGGAATATCGACGCACTACCTCATGTAGTACTGAACTAAGCTCATGAACGATATCCACCTCATGTATAAACTGTGTATATCTGGTGTGTCGACGTACTATCCCATATAGTACTAAGCTGTGCTCATCAACGACATCCAACATCTATATGAACTATATCTAATTCAAATATGATCAAATCAAAATTCATCATAATCCCTTAGGATTCTTAAATGTATAACATAATATATTCATGACTATACGTATAACATCAAGCGGCTCAAAACTCCACGAACGCACCTCAAAACGGCGCAACACAGCTCCACAAAACGAGCAGGAAAAACAGACGTGATATCTGTTAGTAAAATAAGCATATCTTTCTTTAGGAAAACTATTTTTACAAATGGTTTTCTATTTTGAAAACTAGATTCACACATATTTCAAATAACATAAGTTTGGTTCAGTTTGGAATTTAAAACTAGTTTGGTTAAATTTGGAGTTTGTTTGCTATCTTAAACTCTCAATTAAAGATTATATAAGTACTGCAGTTTTCTGCAGAAAAACATATATATAGTACATCACTTAAATTTCTCATATATGAAAAAAGTTATAAAAAATACTAATGATCATGATCATGATACTATAATAAACAATAATAAAATATTACTAATCTACCAGTGGTTTAAAATTTATTATCAAAAATTTAACTTTTAACACCTCAGGTTAAAATTACAGCACGAAAACATATATTCAACATCATATTAATAACCTAAACTACTTATTTAACTATGGGGATAGGTTTGGATGAAGATAATCTTGCCTTTATCTCATATGCAAGCCTCTGAAATAAACAGCAAGCAATCCATGAGCACAAACCACCCGTTCTCTCTCGTCACACGTTGATGATCTCACCATTGTGTCGATATTTGCTTCACAAAGCTCTCAAAACTCATAAGAATAAGATCTAGGGTTTTGAGGGGAGAGGGTAGCTACTAGGGTTCATAGATATGATAAAAGAAGGGAATTTTCATAAAAAAACATAGGCATTTATAGAGGCAAACCCGAAACAAACCTGTTTGACCTGAACCAGGAAACCTAGTCTGACTAGGAAAATAACCTTCGGTATTTTGGCCATAACTTTCACGTCCGACCTCAGAATGAGGTGATATAAGATTTTTTGGAAAGATCTTGAAGATACCTATAACTTTGGTATTTTAAGTTTTTCCATATTCTAACTATTTCAGTGTGTGAAATGCATATATTTTAACTGATCTTTTTCCCCAGATTCAGGCCCGTGCACGTGTGCATGATATCACTTCTATATTCACATATATACATTGAATTGATCTCAAATTAATTCTTAGCATACTAAAACATTAATAAATATTATTATTTTTTCATAATACAACATATTTATTACTTATTACAAAGTATTTAAATTTTTTGGGTTTTACATTCTTCACCCCTTAAAAGAATTTCGTCCCCGAAATTCCGCAAACGTATTGTAGAGGTTAATAATACATTAACATAAATATTCAGATATAAAACATTAAAATATCTAAACTTAACAGTCTAAAATGTGAATATTCCCACTTAACCCCTAACTAAACGGAACTAGTACGTCGGACGAAAAATCCAAACAAGGAACCCCCCATATATATACCATGTGTTCCGAATGATTAGAAGTTAAGTGTTAACACCTCATTTTAGCGTTAAATATAAATATGACCATATGGGTAATCATGAACACTAATCAAAATCAATCATCTTACCTGTTCAAACAGGTACGGGTAGTCACGATGCATAACATCTTCGCGCTCCCGAGAATCTTCCTCGATATTTATACTTAACTATCTAGAATGCAAATACTCCCACTTAACCCCTAACTAAGCAGAACAAGTACATCGGGTGAAAAATCCAAACAAGGAACCCCCCATATATATACCATATGTTCCGAATAATTAGGAGCTAAGTGCTAATACCACCATTCTAGCGTTAGATATAAATATGAGCATATAGATAATAATAAACATAGACAAATCATATCCAAACAATGTACTTTCTCAAATAGGTGCAAGTAAATAGGTGCAAGTCATCGTGATGCATATCCTCATCGCACCCCAAGAAACTTTCTCAGCTCCTTTCCGATTCCATTGAACTTTAACTAAAGATATCACTTTGTTTCTAAGTCTCTTGTCCTCATTGGCAAGAATACACACATGAATTGCAATAATAGTTATATCATCAAGAATCTCAGCCTATGGCGTGTCTAACATTCACTGCTGCTCCTCATCATGTAGATGCTTCTTAAGTATCGAAACATGGAAGATATCGAGTATACTCGACATCGATGCTGGAAGATCTAGCCGATATGAAACAGCTCCAAAGTGCTCCACTCTCCTAAATGGACCAATATACCTCAGAGAAAGTTTCACCTGTTTACCAAATAGCTGAACTCCCTTCATTGGTGATATTTTCAATAATACATAGTCCCCAACCTGGAACTCTAATGGTCGTCGTTTCTGATCTTCATAACTCTTCTGACGACTCTGAACTAAAAAATACGCTCCCGAATTATTGCTACTTTTCTATAGTCTGTCTCTCTAACTCATGTCTAAGCAATAGGTTGACCTCTGGTTCTGCTCAGTAACTAGATGATCTACAAGGTCTTCCGTACAACGCCTCATATGGTGCCATACCAATTGTTACTTGGTAACTGTTGTTATAAGCGAATTCAATCAATGAGATGTGGTCCTCCTAACTGCCCTGGAAATCTATAACACAAGCCCGCAACATATCCTCCAACCCTTAATTGACTCTCTTTCCATTTGTCCATCTATTTGTGGGTGAAACCCACAAGAATACGATAACTGGTTACAGGAAGAATTCTAGAAGCTCCTCCAAAAGTACGAAGTGAAAACTGAGCCTCGGTTTGATACAATCTTCTCTAGAACTCCATGGAATTTCACTTTCTCCTGGATGAATATCCTCGCATAAGTCTCTAGTCTAAAATCAAACTGGCCGAGGGTGTAAAGATCTCGGTACAACGAGCATCTCAAAGTTGAAATCCGATGTCGACGCTTCCTACTCAATGCGTCTGCCATAATGTTTACCTTTCCCGGATGATACTGAATCATAAACTCATGACCATTAATAAACTCAACTCATCATCACTGTCTTTGATTTAGTCCCTTCTGAGAAAAATACATTTCAAGCTCTGGTGATCCGGAAAAAAATATCTCGAATTGCATTCCATGCTAGTAATGTCTCCATGTTTTCAGTACGAAGACCACTGCTGCTAGCTCTAAGTCGTGCGTGCGATAGTTCTGCTCATGCGTCCTTAACTATCATTAAATATATTCTACGACTCTTTGGGTCTGTATCAAAATACCCCTAGACCCGATAATAGTACATTTGTGTAGACGACAAAGGTCTTATAACTGCTCGGAAACTTAGTCTTCAAAGTCTTAAAGGCCTCCTGGCACTTCGTGCCCCAAACAAACTGTACACCCTTTTTTGTAAAATGTGTAAGCAGCGTTGCAAATCTTCATGAAGTCCTGAATGAACTTTCTATAATAGCCTGCTAATCTCAGGAAACTACGAATATCTTTAGCTATTTTCGACGGTTCCCAATCTAGTACGTCCTCCACCTTAGCTGGGTCTATTGCAATACCTTCCTGGCTAATAACATGGCCCAAAAATCTAACTTCAGAAAGCCAAAACTTGTACTTCCTGAACTTGGCATACAACTGATGCTCCCGCAATGTCTGCAATGCCAAACGAAGATGTTGCTCGTGCTCTGCCTCCAATCTCTAATATATAAGGATGTCATCAACAAAAATGATCACGAATTGGTCCAAGTATGGACGAAAAACCCGGTTTATCAAATCCATGAATACATCAGGTGCATTGGCCAGCCCAAATGGCATGACGATGAACTCAAAAGACCCATATCGAGTCAGAAAGGCGGTCTTGGAAAATCCATCTCCCGAACCCACAACTGATGATAGCCAAAATAAAGATCAATCTTAGAGAAATACTGTGCTCCCTGTAGCTGGTCGAACAAGTCGTTAATCCTCGGTAATGGATACCCATTCCGGATAGTGACCTTGTTCAACTCACAAAAATTTATACATAAGTGCATACTATAAACATAGATTTATGAAATATAAAGAAGAGGAACATGAGAAACATGCAAAAAGTTTTCAAATAAAAACAAATTAATTAATGAAATCATAAATTAAGATTTAAGTCCAAAAACAATGTTTGATAAAAAAAGAGGAAATTTTCTTTGTATAACTTGATCAAACCACTCATAGAATACATTATAAAACACGAATAGATGATCCATAAACACAAATACATAAATATCATCATATAAGTAAAATATAATGAATTCAAAGAAACAAATCAAAACAAAGTTTTTGACAAAATGTAAGAGAGACAACAATACATCAAACTCTTAAGTTTATTTCAACCCATATAAGAACTTTTAGTACCCGGTAAACAAGATTTGGGAATAAACACCCAATTAACCCGGAGGGTTATATAAGCACAAACCTCATCAAAATCGAGATTAATAATCATGAAAATAAAAGATTTGATCAATTAAAAATTGTTTTCATATTAAAAGTTTAAAGCATAATTTTAAAAACCAAGAAAAAAAAATTAAAATTCTTGGTTTAAAAATTATTTTGGCACCCAAGCATTCTTGGTGTCGGATTGTTTAGGGACTTGACCCCTATTAAAAAAGCTCAAAGCCCTAGGGTTATGAACTCGTTTGGGCACATGTAGTGCACTAACACGGTCAAAGCAATAATCACTCAAATGACCATTCCGATTGTAATTTATGCAATGAAAGAGATCCATTTGTTTTTGTGGACCATTAGCTCATGCACGGGAATCATTTGCAAATAAAGATTTTTCTTTTAAATTATATTACAAATGAGAAAAATTATTACAAATAAAGATTTTTCTTTTAAATTATTTGGCAAGTTTGAATATTTTTTCAAATCATAACAAAACTTCGCCAAATGGCCAAATCTACCACAAACATCACATTTAAAAACATGTGGTCCACTAAAAATATTTGGCAAATAAAATTTCTTTTTCAAATCAAAACAATATTTTGTCAAGTGACCAAAATGACCACAAAGATCACACTTGAACACACTAGCATGCTTATGATAAACTTTATGAGAATGAGCATGTGAATGTGTAAGTGTACAAGATGAAGAAGCTACATGTGATGCATGATGCGGCATAATTATGTACCAAAATTACAAGTGCACAATTGATCAAGTTATAATATAAAAAGTTATCGATCCCACGAGGAAGGTGATTTTAAGAGATTATTAGAATTGGTTCTTATGTTTTGTGCGTGACAATTAGAAATAAAGAATAAGTGTGATTATGGAGAGAGATGTGATGAGTGATTTTTGTGAATATATGCAAGAGATAATAAATTGAATTTTAGAGAAGAAAGAATCAAAGAATAAATGAAATCACAAGGCAAGAAAGAAGAATGAATAAAATTAAGAAATAAAACCAAGAATGAAAAGAAAATTTAAGAAAGTTAAGATAGATGATTCAAAAGAGGTAATAAATCTAGAATGTAATCCACTAGCTAATTTTAATTATAAAATACAAATTATTCTCTTTTTATCATAATTCAACTTAGATTTATTAAGCATAGACTATCAAACCATTTTCATAATTCAACTTAGATTTATTAAGCATAGACTATCAAACCATTTAAGGAAAGTATAACCTATCAAATTATCATCTAAGTCAAAATTACTATTTATGATAAGAACAACAATAAGATAATAATCCTAGAATTCATAAGCATAACCTATCAAACCATTTAAGATAAGTATAGATTATCAAATTCTTCTTCTACCGATTAGTTCTCTAATAGATTATCCTAAACATGGACATTTTAAGTGAAATAGAATAATTCATACAATATAAAGGAAATTAGACTAGTTTTATGCAATTCTAAGATTCCTACAAGAATTAATTTCACATCTTAAGAAATAAAAACAAGAAGAAAAAGAACTAATTACAAAAATAAAAAGAAAAGAAAAATCTAAACTATGAACAAGAAATAAATCTAACTACAAAGAATAAAAATCTAAACTATAAAATAAATTATAGAAATTAAATGCAAGAAAATAAATCTACTCTACAAATTAAAGTACAAAAAGAAATAAAAAAGACAAGAAAATAAATCTACACTACAAGCATGAATGTAAATCTAACTAATAAGCAATAGTAAAAAAAGAAATAAAAGAGGAAAATAAAAGAAATACAAACCTTCAAATTGCTCTTCATCTCCATCCTCATCATTCAACAAAGAGGAGAAAAGAAAATTTAAAGAGGAGAAAAATTATTATTATTATTAATTTCAACAAAAGTTATAATTTTTGGAAGGCCTTCTCAATTAAGAGTAGCCCTTTTCTCCAAATGGAGTTACAAAATTTTTCACACCTCTAACTCCTCACTCTCTACCCCTATTTATAGTAAACATCAGTGAATGAGAGCCATTGGATCGAAATCTTATCCAAAAACATCAATTTTCAGCCTTTGATTCGTAACAAACTGCCCAGTGTATCGATACTAGCATCGATAGGGGTATCGATGCTGGCATTGATACAGGCATCGATGCAGGCATCGATGCCCCCATCGATGCAGGCATCGATGCCTGCCTCTCTTCTGTTGCTATCCGCAGAATCCCTTCTTGTTTGTTTTTGGGCTTTGAACTTTGGGCTTTGCTTGACTTTTGGGCTTGGATATTTTTCTTCTTTTGGGCTTTTGGATAATTTGGAAATTGATTTTCCAATGGGCTTCTTTGCTTCATTTCTTCATTTAATCAATGGGTTTTTGTTGAGAGATTGAAGTTTAAGATTTATTCTTCATTAACCTGTAATTAAAAGATAAAAACAATTATTAGTGGTATATTTATTCATATAAAATAGATAATGAGGGTATAAAATTGTAATAAAATGTGATTATCAATGCACAAGGAGTATTAGCATTCCTATATTTGTGTGCATCATAACAAAATTTAGATAAATAGCCTTTACGACCACAAATGGAGCACTTATAAACTTTGCTATATATGTGTGCATAATAAGGGGATGATTTTGCATTAGACATGGCACACATATCCACAAGCTTCTTGTGGTTGTCAATGCATGTAGTTAGAGTTGAATCTAAAGAGGAAATATGATTTTTAACATTGTCCAACTCATCATTAGGCATATTAGCATTAACATTAGAAGTAGAACATAAATAGTCATTTATGAAAGAAGCAGTATCATTTTGTTTGTTCTCTACTTCTAACATGACATTATTTTTATCATGAGTCAAGTTAGCAATATCCAACTTCAAATTATTATTTTCCAAATTTAGCATATCATTATTTTCTTTAAGAGCACCATTCTCTTGAGAAATGATATCAAATTTAGAAGCTAACTTCTCATGATCGGATTTTAAACCTTCATGCTTGCTTTGTAAGTCAATAAATTTTTTATGCAATTTGTTATAGGCATGCAATAATTTTTTACTAGCACAAGCAAGTTCATCACTAGATAAATCATTAGTGGTTTCGAACTCGCAAACCTCACTAGGGCTATCGCCTAGTGGCCGTGTGCATGATGCTCCATATGAACTTGAAGCCGGATCCTTCAAAGCTTGTCGGATCGCCTCCAAGTCCCATTGATGTGCTTTAAAAAATTTTCATAATGTGTAAGCACTATCAAAATGAACAAACTTGTTAGACATAGATGAATCAAGAGCATTTAGCGAATATTCTAACAAAATATTGTTCATTGTAAACATACGATGATCATTTTTATTCCACTTGGATTTCTCTGAAGTGAGCATAATGTATGCATCATCTATAATTTACCATAAATCAAAGTGTTTAGATTGAACAAAAAGTTTAAATCTATCACAGCATTGGGCATAGGGAAAATTATCTAATCTAGGAGCAATATTAATGGCATAACCTAAACCATGCATATCCATAATGTAAAAAGCAAGCAAGATATAAAAATCAAAAATTGGATTAGCACGAAAAGATAATTGGGATCTTTAACTCAAGGCGATTAGACCTTAAATCAAAGAGCACCAAGCTCTGATACAAATTGTTAGACCCTAGAGGGGGGGGTGATTAGGGTCTTATGCTAATCTAATCCGATTTTATGCTAATTAAAATTAATTAACAAGTTATCCTAGCAAGTATGAAATACAACAAGATATATGAGCTAGGATAAGCAATAAGAACAATAAGATATATCCTATATGATAAAAATATATGCAAGGATATATAAACTAACACAAGGGTGAAATAAACATAAACAAGATAGTGGATGAAATAAAATGAGCAATGCACAATTGGCGATATAAGATAAATGCAAAAGCAAATGCGCCAATGATAAACTCAAACACACTTAAATAATCACGGAGTTCGGACCTTCCGTCCTACGTCTCCGCTCCCCCACTCCTGGGGAGAAATCCACTATCACAACCGGGTTTTCTACGCTCACCCAAATAACATTTAAACCTCACAATATCGGTTTTCAATATTCACCGATCAACGTTCACACCTCACACTCTTACTCGGTTTTCTAGCTCACCGAAAACTTTACAACAACACATCAACGTTCACACCTCACACTCTTACTCGGTTTTCTAGCTCACCGAAAACTTTACAACAACACACTCGGTTTTCTAGCTCACCGAAAACCGGTTTTCTAGCTCACCGAAAACTTTACAACAACACACTCGGTTTTCTAGCTCACCGAAAACCTTATAAACTCACAATTTAACAAATGATTTGCTCTCTACAATAGATAAGAACACAATGCAAGATCACTCTTAATGATACAATCCCACAATCCAAATGTACTATGAATGTAAATACAATAAGCTCAATGGTTGTGTGTGTGTAAACAAAGAGAAAATAAAATCAACTAAATTCAATATGAACACTAGCTTAATAAAATGATAATCAAAAAATATAAAATATAAAGCTAGATTAAGTTTAGAAAATTTCTCAATAGATCAAGAGTGGAAGGATAGAGTTGGATACTCAAACACCAATAGATGATCTCCTCAAGCTCTTGTGAAATTGATTTCACAAACTCAAACTTCTCAAATGCTTAAAAGCTTCTTAAACACTCTTTTAAACGAAAACAAAACAAGCTTAAACCCTTATTAAAATCTTTTAAAACATTCTCATGGTGTATCAAATGATAAATGTAATAGGGTATATATAGGGTAGAAGAAAACAACCTCAAAAACCCTAAAAAACCACTAAAAGATAAAAATCAGCAAGTTACCGTTACTGTACAACGGTAACATTGGCGGTCGACCGTCGTGGTAGACCGTGAGAAGAAAAACTCAAAAACTACTCTCTGGACTGTGTACGGTCGACCGCCATGGTCGATCGTACAGTAGCATGGTCGACCGTGGTGGTCGACCACACTGTAGCAACGTGCACAAACAATTTTAGGTTTTGACAGATTCTGGAAATTTGCGTATCTGATTTTGTAAAATCAATTAAAAATAGTAAATCATTTCCAAAAATAAGAAAATTTTGAGGAAACGTTCTAGACATGTAAATGATCATTTTAAAGAAATAATTTCATAAAATTCACTTCCTGATTGATAGAAATAAATGTTTGAACACAGATAAACGTTTCTGAAAAACTGCTGAAAATACGGTTTTGTAAATTCAAATGAAAATAACAAAACAACTCCAAAATTAGTAAAATTTGGGAAAATATTTGTATATATGATGATAAACATGTAAATAAAGAAAATTTTCAAATTGCATTTTCCAATTGTGAATACTTATCTATTTTGTAAAAACATGCACGGACACATGCACGTACATGAACAAAAAACTTGATTTTTCCAAAAACGCGTTCAAACAACTTGGAAATACTTTAGAATGGATTTGTAGACATTATAAGAGATATGCAAATAGTGTGAACAAGTCTTTAATCCATAAACACAATATTTTTCTAAATACAGTAGAATATAAAACAAACAAAAGTGTATATGAAGATATATATTGTTTCATATCTATATAACTAAACCAAAACAACTTAACGTGTATGTGTGTATATGATTGAGATTAGAGTACCAACACACATAATATAAAAACCTAAACTAAATTACCTAAGATTGATCTTGATCTTCAATAAGCTTGGCTTGGTAATCTTGCGGATGAAACTTGAACTTGGATCTTCAACTTGAATTGCAAGGCTTCACTCCACAATTCTGCCAACCTCCATTGGATATGATCGTGAATGCTTAATTCCATCCATCCTTTAATTCGTTGTTTGCCTAGAATAAATATGAAAATACAAACACTAGACAAACAACATTAGAAGTAAATTATTTGTTAAACATCATCAAAACAAGAAGGCCAACACTGGGTTCACACAAGGCTACAGTCCAAGGTGAAACCAAAGATGTCAAACCTACCATGCACCCACACTATGCATAAACATGTTTCACTAATCACAGCAATATCCTGTAGTAGAACCAAATAGAAGTGCAGGTACAAACATGCAAAATAAAGGGAATAAATGTAATAGACATGATATAGAAGAGATATCACATAAATGAAAAGAATCATGTCTCAACTATAATACATCTGATATCTGAATAATGAAAATGTCTCAACATGAATCAACTAAAAATCGTACTAAGGCACACTGCCTTTAATATATGGATATGAAACTCTAATGTTTGGATAAAACTCAAAACTACTGTGGAGTCTCTACAAGTAAAAATACGTGACGATGACTATGCCAGAACTCCGTCACCCTGCGGCTCTCCGAAACTCCGAACTACCTGAAAAGTAATTTAAAAGAAAAAGAATAACAACAAGAGTGTCAGAATGCTACAGAAAGATTACCTCCATCTGCCCTTAGGAGAAGGGCTATTAGATGGAGTGAAAGCTCTATCTATTAAGCATACTCAACCTAGATTCATTTTCCCCGTATCTAAGTAGGATTAACATTTAGAAACCTACAACACGAGATGTAGTACGTCGAGCAAAATAATCCAATTAAGGAAACCCTCATGTATATACCATAAGTCTCAAATTGTAGATATCTAAACATTAATATCGAACTAAGAAAAGACAATCTAATAAAATCAATAATTAGAAATCCATAACACGAGATTGGTACGTCGAGCAAAATAATCCAAACAAGGAAACCCTCATATATATACCATAAGTCTCAAGTTGTGAATCTCTAATCATTGATCCCAACTAAGAAGTAAAGAAGACAGTAAAAAAAATAAGATATCAACACATCGTATTTATAATATCTTCCACTATCACTAGAGAGATAGAATAAAATACCAACACATAATTTTGTATACTTTCAAAAGTAACGTATCTCAGTCATATAGTTCAATGATAGGTCATATTCATAATCGACATTTGCTATACTTAGGCTATCAAGTAATTGTCTCAGTGCAACGGACTACCCTGTAGGTATCCTGAACTGTGTACATGGCTCATTAGTCTCATCGCGATCTCATTGCGAACATGAGTGCGGGACGGACTACCAAATAGGCATCCTAGAAATACGGCTCATGAGCCTCATCGCACCCTAGTTTGGGACGGACGGGTAGATCAAGCCTCCTAAAATCTGACTCAATGGCCAGTACATATGGAATATCGACGCACTATCTCATGTAGTATCAAAACATGTAAGATATCGTGTATACTCGACATCGATGTTGGAAGATCTACCCGATATGAAACAGCTCCAAAGTGCTCCACTCTCCTAAATGGAACAATATACCTCAGGGAAAGTTTCACCCCTCTACTAAATAGCTGAACTCCCTTCTTTGGTGATATTTTTAATAATACATAGTCCCCAACCTGGAACTCTAATGGTCATCGTTTTTGATCTTCATAACTCTTCTAATGACTCTGAACTAAAAAATACGCTTCCGAATTATTACTACTTTTCTATAGTCTGTCTCTCTAACTCCGGTCTAAGCAATAGGTTGTCCTCTAGTTCTGCTCAGTAACTAGATGATCTACAAGGTCTCCCGTACAACGTCTCATACGGTGCCATACCAATTGTTACTTGGTAATTGTTGTTATAGGCGAATTCAATCAATGAGATGTGGTCCTCCTAACTGCCCTGGAAATCTATAACACAAACCTGCAACATATCCTCCAACCCTTAATTGACTCTCTCTCCATTTGTCCATTTGTTTGTGGGTGAAACCCACAAGAATACGACAACTGGTTACCGGAAGAATTCTGGAAGCTCCTCCAAAAGTACGAAGTGAAAACTAAGCCTCGGTTTGATACAATCTTCTCTGGAACTCCATGGAATTTCACTTTCTCCTGGATGAATATCCTCACATAAGTCTCTGGTTTAAAATTAAACTGGCCGAGGGTGTAAAGATCTCTGTACAACGAGCATCTCAAAGTTGAAATCCGATGTCGACGCTTCCCACTCAATGCGTCTGCCACAATGTTTGCCTTCCCCGGATAATACTGAATCACGAACTCATGACCATTAATAAACTCAACTCATCGTCATTGTCTTTGATTTAGTCACTTCTGAGAAAAATACATTTCAAGCTCTGGTGATCCGAAAAAATATCTCGAATTGCATTCCATATGAATAATGTCTCCATGTTTTTAGTGTGAAGACCATTACTGCTAGATCCAAGTCGTGTGTGGGATTGTTCTGCTTAATGTCTCCATGTTTTTAGTGTGAAGACCATTACTGCTAGATCCAAGTCGTGTGTGGGATTGTTCTGCTCATGCGTCCTTAACTATCGTGAATTACTGCTAGATCCAAGTCGTGTGTGGGATTGTTCTGCTCATGCGTCCTTAACTATCGTGAAATATATTATACTACTCTCCGGGTCTGTATCAAAATACCCCTAGACTCAATAATGGTGCATTTGTGTAGACGACAAAGGTCTTATCACTGCTCGGAAACTTAGTCTTCAAAATCTTAAAGGCCTCCTGGCACTTCGTGCCCCAAACAAACTGTACACCCTTCTTTGAAAAACATGTAAGCGGTGTCGCAAATCTTCGAGAAGGACTGAATGAACTTTCTATAATAGACTACCAATCTCAGGAAACTACGAATATCTGTAGCTATTTTCGGCGGTTCCCAATCTAGTATGACCTCCACCTTCGCTGTGTCTATTGCAATACCCTCCTGGCTAATAACATGGCTCAAAAATCTGACTTCAGAAAGCCAAAACTCGTACTTGCTGAACTTGGCGTACAACTGATGCTTCTGTAATGTCTGTAATGCCAAACGAAGATGCTGCTCATGCTCTACCTCTAATCTCGAATATATAAGAATGTCATCAACAAAAATGATCACGAAATTGTCCAAGTATGGATGGAAAACCCGGTTTATCAAATCCATGAATACATCGGGTGCATTGGTCAGCCCAAATGGCATGACGAGCAATATTATAATTATCATGCATAATAAGGAAAGAATATACTCAAAATATTTTTCCCCCTTTGACAACATCAAAAAGGGGAAAACCATATAGATGAAAGAGAGCGAAAGCTCCCCCTACCTGTAAGCATGGGTGAGTATAACACATAGAAAGATTTAGAGATTGTTCCCCCTATCAAAATGCCTCATGAATGTATGAAATAAATACTAAGGCATACATATGTGAGAAAGCATAGATTAAAAACATGCTAAACATAACTCACATACAAAAAAAGATAATGAGAACACATATAAATATGTTAATATGAAAGAAGTGTCTTATTACACAATTATAAAAACATAGTGTATACAAATAGATTTATGAAATCAAAAGATAGAACATGAGAATCATGCAAAAAGTTTTCAAATGAAAAAAAATAATTAATGAAATCATAAATCATGATTTAAGTCCAAAAACAATGTTTGATCAAAAAAAATTCTTTGAATAACTTGATCAAACCACTCATAGAATACATTATAAGACACGAATAGATGATCCATGAGCACACATATAAATATCATCATATAAGTGAACTATAATGAATTCAAAGCAACAATTCAAAACAAAATCTTTGACAACAGACTTTCAAGAGAGGCAATAATATATCAAGCTCTTAAGCTTGTTCCAACCCATATAATCATTCTAGCATCTGGTAAACATGATTTAGAAATAAACACCCAATAAAACCGAATGGTTATATTAAAACAAACCTCTCATCAAAATCGAAAATAATAATCATAAAAACAAAAGAATTTGATCAATGAAAGAAAATTGTTTTCATGTTCAAAAGTTTAAAGTATAATTTTTCAAAAAAGAAAAAAAAATAAAAACACTAAAATTCTTGGTTTAAGAAAAATTATTTTGGCACCCAAGCTTTCTTGGTGCCGGATTGGTTAGGGACATGACCCCTATCATTTAAGCTCAAAGCCCTAGGGTTATGAACCCGTTTGGGCACATATGGTGTACTAGCACGGTCAAAACAAAAATTATACACATGACCTTTCCGATTACAATAGGTACAATGAAGAGGTTTAAATGATTTGTGTTGACCAAGTGGGCGTGCACGAGAATCATTTGCAAATAAAAATTTTTCTTTTAAATTATATCGCAAATGAGAAACATCTTTAAACAAAGGTGGTTTACTTGAGAAATTTGGCAAGTTTGAATATTTTTTCAAATCATAACAAAACTTCGCCAAATGGCCAAATCTACCACAAACATCATATTTTAAAACATGTGGTCTACTAGAAACATTTGGCAAACTTGAATTCTTTTTCAAATCAAAGCAAAACTTTGCCAAATGGCCAAAACGATCACAATAATTACATTGATACACATTAGCATGCTTATGATGAACTTTATGAGAATGAGCATATGAATGTATATGTGTATAAGATGATGAGGCTAGATGGGATGCACTAGGAGTATTAGCTATCTTAGGTTTGTGTGCATCATAGTAAAATTTAGCAAGGTAGCCTTTACGACCACAAATTGAGCATTTATAAACTTTGCTATACAAGTGTGCATAGTGTGTGTTTGGTTTAGAAGTGTTAACACGGAATTTTACACACAAGTCCATAAGCTTTTTGTTATTTACCATACATGTTTTTAAGGTTGAATCTAAACAAGATTTTTTAACTTGACTTAACTCATCATTTTGCATACATGTATTAGAAATAGAAGTAGAAGAAACAAGATCATATTTAAATGAATTAAACTCATTTCTAATTATTTCTACATTTATCATGTCATTATTATTAGCATGAGTTAAGCTAGCAATAGATGAAGTCAATTTTTCATTTTCTAAACTTAGCATGTCATTGTTTTCTTTAAGTGTAGCATTCTCCTTAGTAATGACATTAATTTTAGAGGCTAACAACTCATTATCAGATTTTAAACTAATATGCATGCTTTTAAGATCAATAAAATTATTTTACAATTTTGTATAGGCATGTGATAATCTCTCATATGCACAAGCGAGTTTATTAATAGATAGATCATTATCGGATTCCGAATCGCTTACCACACTAGGTTTATCCCCTAATAGCCGTGTGCATGATGCTCCTCTATCACTTGAAGTCGATTCTGCCACAACGCGTCAAATCTCCTCCAAATCTTCTTGGTGTGCTTCAAAAAGTTTCCAAATCGTGTAAGCACTATCAAAATGAGCAAGTTCGTTAGAAATACATGGTTCAAAAGCATTATGCAAGAGTTCTAACATTAACTTGTTCATTGTAAATATTTTCTTATCATGATTGCTCCACTTGGATTTATCCAATGTGAATACAATATAAGCACAATCAATAACTTTCCATAAGTCGATATTTCTAGATTCAACAAATATTTTAAATTTAGAGCACCATTGAGCATAAGGGAAATTTCTATATTTTGGAGCAATATTTGGATTATAGCCTAAACGAAATACATTCATATTCATGATATATATGTGAATATATGCAAGCAAGATAAATGCAATCATAACTAGATTAGCACAAATAAGATAACTTGGTTCTTTAACTCAAGGCGATTAGTCCTTAAATCAAAGAGCACCAAGCTCTGGTACCAATTGTTAGACCCTAGGAGGGTGATTAGGTTCTTATGCTAATTTAATCCGATTTTATGCTAATTAAACTAATTAATAAATTATCCTAGCAAGTATGAAATACAACAATATATATGAGCTAGGATGAGCAATATAAACTAAGGGGTATATCCTAGCAATGAGATATACTATGAATTATATACAATGATATACAAACTAACACAAGAGTGAAATAAACAATCTACAAAAGTGATAGGGTAATATGAAGTGCAATACACAAAGGCAATATAAGATGTGAATACAAGAATAAGAACGCCAATGCAATCAGAAACAAAACGATATGATTACGGAGTTTGATCTATCCACTTGACCTACTTCTCAGCTCCTCACCTCGAGGAGATCTCCACTATTACAAACTGTGTTTTCTATGTTTACCTGAATAACATTTACACCACACAATATGGTTTTCTAGTTTACCAAAAATTCTACAACTAACACACTCTTGTAATCCCACTCTACACCCTCTCAAGTGTTGAACTAGACATGTCTCCCTTAAGTGCTCGGATACAACCTCTCCCTAGGTTCATCAACCGACACCACTCCTCTTGGGACGATCCCCGACTCTCACCACACACTTCTCTCGGTGTATAAGTGTATTACAAAATGATCCTCATAATAAGCACAATTACAACAAATGATTGTTCTGTAATATGGATATGAACATAATAAAAGCTCACACTCAATTGTTACAACTCTTACCAACCCAAATATACAATGTATGCAAATACAATAAGCTCAAGTGAGTGTGTGTAAATAATGAGTGAAATCAAATCAACTAAACTCAATATAAAACTAGCTTGAATAAAATGATAATCAAAAAAGAGATATAAAGCTAGAAATAGAGTTTAGAAAACTTCTCAATAGATCAAGAGGTAGAGGGGGAATAGTTGGATGCCCAAACACCAATAGATGATCTCCTCAAACTCTTGTGAAATTGATTTTACAAACTCAAACTTCCAAATGCTTAAAAGCTTCTTAAACAAACTTAAACCAAACTTAAACCCTTGTTTAAAACTCTTTTAAACTTGTTTTAAAAACACTCTCTTGTTATAGAAGAGCTAAAGGCAACGGAGTATTTATACCCACTCAAAACTTCATCAAAACCCCAAAAAAAAAGACCAAAAAGCCCAAGAGAAAACAGCTTAGAAACTAGCCGTTGGATCCCAACGGTCAATTCGGCGGTCGACCGCGAGCAACAAAAAAAAGTAATATGTAAGGCGGTCGACCGCGAAAGTCTCTGGATGTGCTATGGTCGACCGTCACGGTCGACCGTAAGCCATAAAAAGTCATACTGAGTTTCTGAACTCTCGGCGATCGACCGTGGCGGTCGACCGTGGCGGTCGACCGTGGCGGTCGACCGTGAACTGATACATGCTAAAATACATATTTTGAAAACAGATTTTGAGATTTTTAAAAATATGTTAAAAATAACAAATGAAGTCCAAAAGTATTGAAACTTTGGGACATGTATATAAACATGTAAATGAACATGTTACAAAAAGAACTTACCAAATTGCATTTCCCATTTATGAAAAATTATTATTTTGCAAAATAGTCCAAAACATGAAAATGTGAACATATGAGTTTTGATATTTTAGCATAACCATATTTTGAAACAATACAAAATGATTTTGTAGACTTAATAAAAGATGTATATGATTGTTATTAAGTCCATAAACAAAGAATACAATATTTTCACAAAGTTGCATATTCTATGCAGTATATATGAAAACACAATAGAGTATGAAATATGTAATTTCATATATATAAATATAAAAACCCAAAATACATGATGTATATATATAACTATATATATGTATAGAAACAAAAACTTATGTATATATATATAACTATATATATATATACGAAGAAATAAATAAATGTGTGTGTATAGATGATTGAGCTTAAATTATCAACACACATAATATAAAACCTAAACTATTTACCCAAGCAATGATCTTGATCTTCAATAAGCTCTTCTTGGTAAACTTGTGGATGAAGATTGAACTTGGATCTTGAACTTGGATTACATAGGCTTCAACCACTATTCCGCCAACCTTCATTGGATATGATTGCGAATGCTAGATTCCATCCATCCTCTAACATATTGTTTGTTTATAATAAAAAAGAAAACATGAATACTAGACAAACAACATTAGTGGTAAATTGTTTGTTAAAAATTATCAAAACAAAGAGGCCAACACCAACGACCTACGTCCCCACTCCACACCTCGAGGAGATCTCCACTATCACAATCGGGTTTTCTACGCTCACCCGAATAACGTTTACACCTCACACTCGGTTTTCTAGTTCACCGAAAACTTTACAATCACTCACAATGTAAACACACTTCGGTTTTCTAGTTCACCGAAAACTTTACAATCACTCACAATGTAAACACACTAACTACCTCCTCAAGTGTTAGTCTCTAGCCCGTGTCTCCCTCAAGTGTTAGGAATTATAACCTCTCTCTAGGTATTACCACCTATCCCATTTCTCTTGGGATGACCCCATCTCTCACCACACACTTCTCTTGATGTACTAGTGTAATACAAAGTGAATCTCATAATTAAGCTCGCTAACAACAAATGATTTGTGACGCCCCTGGGTACACACAAGGTTGCAATCCAAGGTGAAACCAGAGATGTCAAACCTACCATGTACCCACACTGTGCATAAACATGTTTCACCAATCACAGTAATATCCTCTAGTAGAATCAAATAGGAGTGCAGGTACAAACAGGAAAAATAAAGGGAATAAACATAATAAACATGTTTCACCAATCACTGTAATATCCTCTAGTAGAATCAAATAGGAGTGCAGATACAAATAGGCAAAATGAAGGGAATAAACATAATCATCTGATATCTGAATAATGAAAATGTCTCAACATGAATCAACTAAAAATCGTACTAAGGCACACTGCCTTTGCAATATGAATATGAAACTCTAATGTCTGGATAAAACTCAAAACTACAGTGGAGTCCCTACAAGTAAAAAAATATGCGACGACGACTATGCCAGAACTCCGTCACCCTGTGGCTCTCCGAAACTCCGAACTACCTAAAAAGTAATTTAAAAAAATAAAATAAAAACAAGAACGTCAGAGCGCTACAGCAAGATTACCTCCATCCGCCCCCAGGGAAAGGGCTACTAGATGGAGTGAAGGCTCTATCTATTAAGCATAGTCTACCTAGATTCATTTTCCCCGTATCTAAGTGGGATTAACATTTAGAAACCTACAACACGAGACATAGTACGTCGATCGAACATAAGTCTTAAATTGTAGATATCTAAACATTAATACCAAACTAAGAAAAGATAATCTAATGAAACCAACAATTAGAAATCCATAACACGAGACTGGTACGTCGAGCGAAATAATCCAAATAAGGAAACCCTTATGTATATACCATAAGTCTCAAATTGTGAATCTCTAATCATTGATCCCAACTAAGAAGTAAAAAAAACAGTAAAAGAAATAAGATATCAACACATCGTATTTATAATATCTTCCACTATCACTAGAGAGATAGAATAAAATACCAACACATAATTTTGTATACTTTCAAAAGTAATATATCTCAATTATATAGTTCAATTATAGGTCGTATTCATAATCAGCATCTGTCATACTTAGGCTATCAAGTAATTGTCTCAATGCAACGGACTACCCTGTAGGTATCCTGAACTATGTACACGGCTCATTAGTCTCATCGCGATCTCAGTACGTAACATGAGTGCGGGATGGACTACCGAATAGGCATCCTAGAAATACGGCTCACGAGCCTCATCGCAACCTAGTGCGGGACGGACGGCTAGATCAAGCCTCCTAAAATCCGACTCAATGGTTTGTACATGTGGAATATTGACGTAGTACCTCAAGTAGTACTGAACTGAGCTCATCAACGATATCCACCTTATGTATAAACTGTGTATATCTGGTGTGTCGACGCACTATCCCATATAGTACTAAGCTGTGCTCATCAACGACATCCAACATATATATGAACTATATCTAATTCAAATATGATCAAATAAAAATTCATCATAATCCCTCGGGATTCTTAAATGTATAACATAATATATTCATAACTATACGTATAACATCAAGTGGCTCAAAACTCCGCGAACGCACCTCAAAACGGCGCAACACAACTCCACAAAACGAGCAGGAAAAACAGACGTGATATCTGTTAGTAAAACAAGCATATCTTTCTCTAGGAAAACTATTTTTATAAATGGTTTTCTGTTTTGAAAACTAGATTCACACATCTTTCAAATATCATAAGTTTGGTTTAGTTTGGATTTTATTTGTTATTCAAAATCTCCAGTTAAACATTATATTTGTGCAGTCGTTTTTCTACAAGACATATTATTTCCCTATACAAACTCTTTTTAAGAATGGTTTTCTGTTTTAGAAACTAGATACATATATATTCCATTTAAAACTAGTTTGGTTAAATTTGGATTTTTTTGCTATTTTACACTCTTAATTAAAGATTATATAAGTGCTGCAGTTTTTTGCAGAAAAACATATATATAGTACATCACTTAAATTTCTCATATATGAATAAAGTTATGAAAAACCCTAGAGATCATGATCATGATACTATCATAAAAAGTAAGAAAATATTACTAATCTAGTAGTGGTTTAAGATTTATTATCAAAAATCTGACTTTTAATACCTTAGGTTAAAATTAAAGCATGAAAACACATATTCAACATCATGTTAATCATCTAAACTAGTTATTTAACTATGGGGATAGGTTTGGATAAAGATAATCTTACCTTAATCTTATATTCAAGCCTCTAAAATAAATAGCAAGCAATCCATAAGCACAAACCACCCGTTCTCCCTCGTCACACGTCGATGATCTCGCCATTGTGTCGATATTTGCTTCACAAAGCTCTCAAAACTCAAAAGAATAAGATCTAGGGTTTTTAGGGGAGAGGGTGGCTACTAGGGTTCATAGATATGATAAAAGAAGGGAATTTTTGTGAAAAACATAGGTATTTATAGAGGCAAACCCGAAACAAACCTGTTTGACCCGAACCAGAAAACCTAGTCTGACTAGGAAAATAACCTTCGGTATTTTGGCCATAACTTTCACGTCTGACCTCGGAATGAGGTGATATAAGATTTTTTGGAAATCTCTTGAAGATACCTATAACTTTTCTATTTTAAGTTTTTCCAGATTCTAACTATTTCAGTGTGTAAAATGCATATATTTTTAACTGATTTTTTTTCCTAGATTCAGGTCCGTGCACGTGTGCATGATATCATTTCTATATTCACATATATACATTGAATTGATCTCAAATCAATTCTTAGCATACTAAAATATTAATAAATATTATTTTTTATAATACAACATATTTGTTACTTATTACTAAATATTTAAATTTTTTTGGGTTTTACATTCTTCACCCCTTAAAAGAATTTCGTCCCCGAAATTCCGCAAACGTATCGTAGAGGTTAATAATACATTACCATAAATCTTCAGATATAAAACATTGAAATATCTACACTTAACACTCTAAAAAATGAATATTCCCACTTAACCCCTAACTAAATGGAACTAGTACGTCGGGAGAAAAACCCAAACAATGAACCCCCCATATATATACCATGTGTTCCGAATGATTAGAAGTTAAGTGTTAACACCTCATTTTAGCGTTAAATATAAATATGACCATATGGGTAATCATGAACACTAATCAAAATCAATCATCTTACCTGTTCAAACAGGTGCGGGTAGTCGCGATGCATTACATATTCGCGCTCCCGAGAATCTTCCTCGATATCTATACTTAACTATCTAGAATGTAAATACTCCCACTTAACCCCTAACTAAGAGGAACAAGTACGTCGGGTGAAAAATCTAAACAATGAAAGCCCCATATATATACCATATGTTCCGAATAATTAGGAGCTAAGTGCTAATACCACAATTCTAGCGTTAAATATAAATATGAGCATATAGATAATGATAAACATAGACAAATCATATCCAACAATGTACTTGCTCAAATAGGTGCAAGTAAATAGGTTTAAGTCATTGTGATGCATATCCTCATCGTATCCCAAGAAACTTTCTCAGTTCCTTTCCGATTCCATTGAACTTTAACTAAAGATATCACTTTGTTTCTAAGTCTCTTGTCCTCATTGGCAAGAATACACACATGAATTGCAATAATAGTTATATCATCAAGAATCTCAGCCTATGGCGTGTCTAACATTCGCTGCTGCTCCTCATCATGTAGATGCTTCTTAAGTATCGAAACATGGAAGATATCGAGTATACTCGACATCGATGCTGGAAGATCTAGCCGATATGAAACAGCTCCAAAGTGCTCCACTCTCCTAAATGGACCAATATACCTCAGAGAAAGTTTCACCTGTTTACCAAATAGCTGAACTCCCTTCATTGGTGATATTTTTAATAATACATAGTCCCCAACCTGGAACTCTAATGGTCGTCGTTTCTGATCTTCATAACTCTTCTGACGACTCTGAACTAAAAAATACGCTCCCGAATTATTGCTACTTTTCTATAGTCTGTCTCTCTAACTCATGTCTAAGCAATAGGTTGACCTCTGGTTCTGCTCAGTAACTAGATGATCTACAAGGTCTTCCGTACAACGCCTCATATGGTGCCATACCAATTGTTACTTGGTAACTGTTGTTATAAGCGAATTCAATCAATGAGATGTGGTCCTCCTAACTGCGCTGGAAATCTATAACACAAGCCCGCAACATATCCTCCAACCCTTAATTGACTCTCTCTCCATTTGTCCATCTGTTTGTGGGTGAAACCCACAAGAATACGACAACTGGTTACCGAAAGAATTCTGGAAGATTCTCCAAAAGTACGAAGTGAAAACTGAGCCTCGGTTTGATACAATCTTCTCTGGAACTTCATGAAATTTCACTTTCTCCTGGTTGAATATCCTCGCATAAGTCTCCGGTCTAAAATCAAACTAGCTGACGGTGTAAAGATCTCGGTACAACGAGCATCTCAAAGTTGAAATCCGATGTCGATGCTTCCTGCTC
Organism: Asparagus officinalis; assembly: GCF_001876935.1. NCBI lineage: Eukaryota > Viridiplantae > Streptophyta > Magnoliopsida > Asparagales > Asparagaceae > Asparagus > Asparagus officinalis. The sequence goes on from NC_033796.1 coordinate 73,205,895, forward strand.
AATGTGTTTGCCACAACGTTTGCCTTTCCTAGATGATACTGAATCACGAACTCATAACCATTAATAAACTCAACTCATCGTCAATGTCTTTGATTTAGTCCCTTCTTAGAAAAATATATTTCAAGCTCTGGTGATCTGAAAAAAATATCTCGAATTGCATTCCATACTAGTAATGTCTCCATGTTTTCAGTGCGAAGACCACTGCTGCTAGCTCTCAGTCGTGCGTGGGATAGTTCTACTCATGCGTCCTTAACTATCATTAAATATATTCTACTACTCTTTGGGTCTGTATCAAAATACCCCTAGACCCGATAATAGTGCATTTGTGTAGACGACAAAGGTCTTATCACTGCTCGAAAATTTAGTCTTCAAAGTCTTAAAGGCCTCCTGGTACTTCGTGTCCCAAACAAACTGTACACCCTTTTTTGTAAAACGTATAAGCAGCGTTGCAAATCTTCAAGAAGTCCTGAATGAACTTTCTACAATAGCCTGCTAATCTCAGGAAACTTCGAATATCTATAGCTGTTTTCGGCGGTTACCAATCTAGTACGACCTCCACCTTAGCTGGGTCTATTGCAATACCTTCCTGTCTAATAACATGGCCCAAAAATCTGACTTCAGAAAGCCAAAACTCGTACTTGCTGAACTTGGCGTACAACTGATGCTCCCGCAATGTCTGCAATGCCAAATGAAGATGTTGCTCGTGCTCTGCCTCCAATCTCGAATATATAAGGATGTCATCAACAAAAATGATCACGAATTGGTCCAAGTATGGACGAAAAACCCGGTTCATTAAATCCATGAATACATCGGGTGCATTGGCTAGCCCAAATGGCATGACGAGGAACTCAAAAGACCCATATTGAGTCAGAAAGGCAGACTTGGAAATATCCATCTCCCGAATCCGCAACTGATGATAGCCAAAATAAAGATCAATCTTAGAAAAATGCTGCGCTCCCTGTAGCTGGTCGAACAAGTCATTAATCCTCGGTAATGGGTATCCATTCCGGATAGTGACCTTGTTCAACTCACAAAAATTTATACATAGGCACATACAATAGTCCTTTTTCATGAAAAGGACCAGCGCTCTCCACGGAGAATAACCCCTGCGAATAAAACCTTGAGATAATAACTCATCTAACTGAGTCTGTAGCTCCCTCATCTCAGCAAATACCATACGATAGGGTGCTCGGGATATTAGTACCATACCTGACTACAACTCGATGCAAAAACTCGACCTCTCTCACTGAAGATAAACCCGGTATGTCCTGAAAGACATCCTGGTACTTTGAGACCACTCACGTCTCACTCAAATCGGCACCACGATCTCGTAGCATCACCTCCTCGATGTACGCTAGAAATGACTGTAGGCGTATAAAACTGTTTATAGGTCCCTTAACACAGCTCGCCATGGTGATTCGACAAATCAACGAACCATCAGACGATATATCCAAGCATGGGCGTTAGACCACAACAACGAAGCCAAGTGACACACGACGAAGCGGATTTACTGCCAAATCAGGATCCGGACTGCCAAATCAGGATCCGGTCTGCCAAATCAGAGTTCAGATCAACAATAAAGCTTGGATAAACCGCGAAACTGAAAAATGGGTGCAAAACCAAACACCTGGAGGACTCGGTCAAAACCGAGCCACCTCTAGGTGGCTCGGCCAAAACCGAGCCACCAAGAGGTGGTTCGGTGGCCGAGCCACCTGGGCTAAGCCCAGTTCTGGGCCCAGATCTGAGCCCAGATCTGGTTCTAAATGCCTATAAATAGAGAGGTAAGCTCATTGTTGAAAAAGGTTGGAATTTTGGTGCCGAAACGCTGCTGGATTGAGAACTCACCTTCGGATTTTCAAACTTAGAAGACTCGACTTCCAGATCTGGTTCTTGGCGATTATCCACGCCAAATAAGGCAGGAGTTCGAGAGAGATCAGATCTGAGATCTACACGGTTTTCCTCCGGATCAAAGCTTGGTCTTTGATCCCGAGAAGAGTCTCGATTTCGCTTGGTCGATTTCGATAACTAGGGCTATTATTTCCTTGGCGAAATAATCCCCTCGGCTGTTATTTCCTTCGTGAGATAACACCCACTATACCATGTAGATCCGACCGGATCTAGATCCCGCGGTGGTCCACGGATTAACCCCGGCGCAGGCAAAGAACCCACAAAAGCGAGAGACCGCAAAACAGGATCTCGCGATTCGTTCGACATAAAAGGAAAGTTGTAATTTTCATTTTCTTTTGATTTTATTGTAACCGGATCTTTTGTAATCGATAAACTATTACTCAAGAGTGCAATGGAATCGAAGAATGCAATTTTTCCCGCGAATAATCTGGCGACCACAGTGGGAGCCACCGATCTCGCTGCCGAGATCGTTGCGTCGCAACCGCGGATCTTAATCCCGGTCGAGGAGGAGGTCGAATATGAATTCGACCAATAAAAGTTCGAGGAGTATCTATCATCCTCGTCCGGATCCACCTCCCCCCGCAAGTCCAAGAAGTTCTCCTCCAGGAGAAAAGTTCGTTGGTACAAAGAAGTACAGAATGCTAACGAAGCTCTCGCCCCAACTGATGCCAAAGTCGCATCGGGTGAAGCCCCACCGACCTCCAACCAGGTCAAACCTATTCTCACTAATGCCTCCACCGTTGAGGGCGTTGTGACTCTCTCGAAGAGAGCCCGCTAGAGGCGACGTCAACGCCTGGCGCGGCAACTCGCAAAGGCAATGGAGTCCACTGACGGAATCCGTTATAACGCGGATCTGAAGAACAGGAGAGGCAAACAGCCTCAACAACCAATGAATGGCAGCTCCTCCAAGCCGCCAACGAACGAATGGATCCGTGTCAAGCGGAATCGTTCGACACTTGAGGAGCGCATCCGATAATTCCCATGGCTACTCCGGGAGATCACGCAGAATCATCCCGAAGAAAGAAGTCAGTTTTGGAGCGCTTCGGTCCACTTCCCGATGGACGATGCAAAGCTCTAGTTCAAGAACGTTTGGGCCCGATAAAGAAGCCCCGAACAGCTCAACATGCTGGGGGTCGCCGCCACCCTCAACATGACAAGGAGTTCATGGCAGCTACGCGTACTAATTTGCGCATTGAAGTCCAAGAGCCCGCTGAGAACTCACGCCCGCAAAGGCATGTTTCAATGCGCGTGACTTTTGAAAGCCCAAAGAAGGTAGTTCGCCCTCAGAAGGAAACATTGTCGTCTGATGACGATAGTGTTATACCTGAGAAGTCGTGCCAACACGCGATAGGTTACTCTGACCTTCAAACCGACGAGTTGTACTATCGTGTTGGGGGTACGAGTAAAACCAGGAAAAGGAGTCCTCGGGAATTAGAAACTCAATGCCCCTGTTCCAAACTCATTCGGGCAGTATTGTCTGAGTGCAACTGCACCAATACAGTCCTCGAGAGAATTTCTGTTTTCGAAAGGCTCAGTACCGAAACGCCAAAACCAAGGCCTAGGCGTTTCCGATGAAGAAGAACGATGGTTGAAGATGAAGAATTTCCGAGGGTCACCACTAATATGACCAGCAAAGGGACATCGACACGGGATAATCTCGAGTCGATTCTGAAAGCACCCCGACGTATAACCCGTCTACAGTCTGGAACCATCAAACGAGCAGCTTATGGTAGGATTCGGACAAGGTTACCTTTAGAAGATGAAGAATCGGATGTCGGCTCCGCGGTCGCGTCAGATAATACGGTATCCAGCGAGGGACAACCCCGCGAGGTACTTATGATAAGTGCGGAACAAGTGGCCAAGATGCTCAAAGAAGCCATGGCTAAACAACAGGAGAGCTTTAGATTCAAAATGCAGATGGCCATGCAGAATATAAGAGAAATGCATGACCAACAAATCCAAGCACTCACGAACCAGCAAGGCGAACCAAGTCGTCGTAACTAGGTTAATCAAGAAGATGAGAATACAAATGCAAATGAAGCTCATAATGCCAATAATCCTCCCGTCAACGCAGGGGGTGATAACGAGAATGCTAGCGAAAACACAGGTGAAAGCTTGAAGATTAAAAACCTCGAGAGCAAAATCAATACATTGATTTCAGCTCAAGAGATGAAGAAGACGGGTATTCCTTGTCCATACCCAAGAGAATGGGAATCAATCCCGTATCCGGCGAAGTTTAATCTAATTAACTTCATGCCGTTTAACGGGATGGGTTCACCCACTCAGCATTTGATTTACTTCAAATCACACCTGGGGGTTATCTCTGGTAATGAGCCTCTGATGGTATGGTCCTTCGTTGGCACTCTTCGTGGAGCCGCCTTCGATTGGTATCGCCGCCTCAAGCCAGGAAGCGTGAATAGCTGGGACGACATGGAGACTAAATTCCGCACTAACTTCTTCGACGACGACACTAAGATATCCATCGGGTCGTTGCTTGACAAGAAACAAAAAGATGGGGAATTGGTTGACACCTTCGTCAAAAGGTTCCGGAACAAGGCGATGAATTGTCGGGACCCGATCACTGAGGAGTTCATTCTCCAGACTTGCCACAACAACCTCGCATTGGACGTGTTGGAAGCAATGGGGACAGCACCGTCCAAAACATGGAAGGATTTGAAGGTCCAAGGAGAGCAAGAGGCGACGAATGCTCCGCAACAGAATTTTGTCCCACGAGGGAAAGGTAAGGCACATGCTAATGCAGTTGATGCTAATCAAACTTTCTAATTGCAACCTCAGCAACAGCCGCAGCAACAAGCACCACAACAATCTCGGTCGCAATGGCAACAACGGCCTCAGAAGTAGAAATCTTCGGAGCCAAGATTTCCTAAGGTGTACTCATTCAAAGATGACGAAGTTCCTGGCATCTTTAAGTACCTGTTGGAGAATAACAAAATCCAGCTGCCGTCGATCGTGGATCAAGAAGGGGCTAGCAAAGTGACGGATCCGAAGTATTGCGCATACCATAGAGGTATGAATCTTCTTCAGAAGACGAATGTTGCTGGTTAATCAATAACCAATTATTTGGGCAATACAAAGATGGATACCCGTCAGATTCTTCGGAATGGGATTCCGATACAAGTCTGGGGGAAGCATTCAAAGCCCTAGTGGCGAACATGGCTACAGCTGATCCGTCCACATTGGAGAACGATGATCAAATGCCAACATGGGAAGATCCATGGGTTCATCATCTAAACATGCAGTATGGTGATAGGTTCGAACAGAGAGAACCCCCCACTGAAGATAAAATAGTCCAAGTTAACATGGGTGACGAGGCCAACCCAAAGCCTATATTCATCAGCGATAGTCTTCCCTCAAATGAGAAGGAGGAATTAATTGCTCTCATTAGGGAATATATCGACGTCTTCGCATGGAACTATGAAGATATGCCAGGGCTCGACCCCAATGTGGCGATGCACCACCTCGATATTAAGTCGGATGCCAAACCTGTCAAGCAACAGCAAAGACGGTTTCGTCCGTAGATTATGGAAGTCATTGAGGCAGAGGTTAAGAAACTGATCGAATCAGGATTTATCCGAGAGGAGAAACATCCAGACTGGCTAGCCAATATTGTTCCAGTCATGAAGAAGAACGGTAAAATCAGGATTTGCATCGACTTCAGGGACCTGAATACGGCATGTCCAAAAGACGACTTTCCTCTCCCAATCACAGATGTCATTATCGACAATACATGTGGATTCGAGAGAATGTCTTTCATGGATGGTTTTTCAGGATATAACCAAATCAAGATGCACCCAGATGACGAGAAGCATACAGCGTTCAGAACGCCCCTCGGTATCTTTTGCTACACCGTGATGCCTTTCGGTCTAAAGAATGCAGGCGCCACGTACCAGCGAGCAATGACTAAGATTTTCCAAGAACATCTCAGGAAAACAGTCGAATGCTACGTTGATGATTTGGTTGTAAAAAGCCGCAACAAAGAAGATCACATCAAGGACTTGAAGACGATGTTCGATCTCATGAGGAGTCATCAATTGAAGATGAACCCCACTAAATCATCTCAAATCTTTCTGGGAGGTGCCAGCCATTCTCTAAACTAAACAAGAAAGGGGTGTCATTTATCTGGGATGACGCCTGCTAAAAAGCATTTGAAGATATCAAAACATATCTGACGAATCCTCCTATTCTCGTTGCACCAAAATCAGGTAGACCGTTCTTGATTTATCTCAAGGCGATGAACCACTCGATAAGTGCCTTACTAGCACAAGACGATGATAATGGTCACGAACAGGCAGTCTATTACCTAAGTCAGACCTTGGTAGGCATCGAGTCTCGATATCCGATGATTGAGAAAGAATTCCTCGCATTGGTATTCGCAATGCAAAAGATGCGGCATTACCTGGTTGGACAGACGATTTACGTCATTTCCAACGTTAATCTAGTACGGGATTTATGACGCAACCGGCCTCTATGAATTGGCGGTTAGTGAAGTGGGCCCTTCTCTTGTCCCAATATGATTTGCACTTCAAACAGCAGAAGTCGATCAAAGGACAAACGATTTGTGATCTTTTGGCGGCAAACCCGACAACGGATATGACAGAAGTATATGATGACTTGCCGGATGAAACCCACGAGGTTAACACTACATCGCACCAACAAGTATGGCAATTATATTTCGATGGTGCTTTGAGGGTAGTTAATAGGGCAATAACCCCCGGATGTCCTAAAGTCTCCTCCGGAGTTGGAGTTGTTTTAGTTTCCCCGGGGATGCATGTGATGCCTCGGGCTTATTCACTGGCAGCACTAGCGGTATCACTTGCGCAGCCTCCCGAAACTGAGCTATTAGTCACAGTAAGGACACATCAACTCTGCATACCTATATACGATATGGATATTGAAGAGGAAGATGATAGAAACATAAGCGCCAAGGAGGTGAATTCAACTCAAATTGGGTCTGAGTCCCTAGATTGGCGTTTTCCTATCATTGACTACGTCCAATATGGTATTTTGCCAGAGGATGTAAAAGAAAGGGAATCAATCCGTCGAAGAGCACCAAGATTCTTCTATAATACCGAGATCCATACATTATACCGTAGAGGGTACGATGGTTTGTTACTCCGATGCCTTTCGAACAAAGAAGCAGAAGAAGTTCTTAAGGAAGCACATGAAGGAGAATGTGGTGCACATCAGCCCGGTCCCAAACTATATGATCGCATCAGGAGAATGGGATATTTTTGGCCAACAATGGTTCGTGATGCAATCGAATACGCCCGAGAATGTCATGCTTGTCAAGTACATGCAAATTATATGCACCAACCACCAGAGCGTTTACACACGTCAACCACGTCTTGGCCGTTCGAGATATGGGGTATGGACATTGTCGGTCCTATTTTTCCCCCTTCGGTCAAAGGTGATCGATTCATTCTCGCAATCACGGATTACTTTTCAAAGTGGGCTGAAGCAATTCCGCTTAGAGAAGTGAAGACGAACAACGTCATCAATTTTATCAAACATCATGTTATATACCGACACGGCGTGCCAAGACGGATCATTCATGATAACGGTCCACAGTTCATAAGTAACGCCTTCGTCAGGTTTTGTGACAAGTTCAAAATTTAAGATGTTTTGTCAACAGCTTATTATCCCGCTGCGAATGGATTAGCTGAGGCATTTAACAAAATGATTATTAAAATCCTGTCAAAGCTCGTGAAGACCAATAAACGAGACTGGGATGATAAACTCGGTGAAGCACTCAGGGCTTATCGCACCACCATACGCACACCTACGGGAGCTACCCCATATTCGTTGGTATACGGATGTGAAGTTATGCTACCATTGGAAATCCAAATCCCATCCCTTCGAATCGCTCTCGCAACCGAGATGACGGCAGAAGAACAACATCAGAAACGTCTCGAAGAACTCGAAAGGTTGGAACCGAGATGACGGCAGAAGAACAACATCAGAAACGTCTCGAAGAACTCGAAAGGTTGGATGAAAAGCGTTTGGAAGCTCAACAACACATTGAGTTTTATCAAGCCAGAATATCTAGGGCTTTTAACAAAAGGGTCCGACAGAAAAGCTTCAAGGAAGGAGATCTGGTCCTCGCTACTCGCCGACCGATAATCCTCAACTCTAAGAAGAAAGGTAAATTTGAACCCAAATGGGAAGGACCATTTGTGATAGACACAGTCTACTCAAACGGCGCATATCGCCTGATTACTCAAGAGGGCGTCAGGCAATTAATGCCAGTAAATGGGAAGTTCCTGAAAAAGTACTATCCCTAGTATATTCAGGATAACCCATTTACCGGGAAGTTCCTTGAAGAATATTACACTTAATATTCTAGAGGATAACCCAAAATCATTTTCACCACCAAAATCCCTCACTGATCAATTTCAATTGACAGTGAGTCCACCAAAAGTGTCTTTCTGGCCCTCTTGACTCTTTCCATGAACAAGAGGTCCACTTTCAGTTCAGAGTCCCCTTTCGACAAACGAAAGAACTCCTTTCTTTTCTCTTTGGTTAAGCCTTCTCATTGTCATAACCTAAGTTGAAATTTCATTTCGATAAACAAAAAACTCATCTTCCGATTAGATAACCAAGCCTATAAAAGGTAAGTTTATCTAGATCTTCCAGATTCTCGGAGTGGAGATCCCACTTCTAGTTTCTTTTGCGCTGGAAATAGAATATAAAATTCTTCCTTTCCAGAATCAAGGAATAGAATATAAAATTCTTCCTTCTTCGTATTCAAGTTCGTCTTCACCCTAAAAGAAGACCGGGAAATAGAATATAAAATTCTTCCTTTCCCGCACCAGCCTTTCACCCTAAAAGAAGACCGGGAAATAGAATATAAAATTCTTCCTTTCCCGCACCAGCCTTTTCTAAGAATTTGTCAATCTAGGATTCATCCTAGGAAGTTTATCCCGAATCCTAAGCAGGGATAAGTCTGCGCCTAACACGCGCTGCCGGTTTAGTCTTTTTCCGTAGAAAAAGACACCAGAGTTCGATTCTGGGGTATTCTATCCTGAAACCTAAGCAGGGATAAGTCTGCGCTTAACCCGCGCTGCCGGTTAGTTCTTAACCGTTAAAAAGAACACCCGCCCACATATTCAACATTGTGGGAGATTGTTATTAATAACACCAAAATCCATGCCTTACACGCATGGGGAATTTCATCCTGAATCCTAAGAAAGGATATGCCGACGCCTAACACCCGTCGCCGGTTTAGTCTTTCTCCGTAGAAAAAGACACCAGAGTTCGATTCTGGGTTTTCTATCCCAAAGCCTAAGTAGGGATAAGTCAACGTCTAATACACGTTGCCGGATAGCCTATTCCCGTAATAATGGCGAAGTCTACGTATTCGAAGTCATAGCAGCGAGTCTAATGGAATTCATTCCGTTAGCACAGCGTCACATGCGGAACGGATTTAGACAATCCGCATGCTAGCCCGACTCAAACGGTAGTCGGTAAAGGCTAATCAAATCCGTTGAAGGCTGGGGGTTAGCCAAAAATCCTAAAGTCAAAGCTTAACACGCATTACCGGGTAGCCTATTCCCGTAACAATGGCGAAGTCTACGTATTCGAAGTCGTAGCAGCGAGTCTAAGGGAATTCATTCCGTTAGCACAACATCACATGCGGAACGAATTTAGACAATCCGCATGCTAGCCCGACTCAAACGGTAGTCGGTAAAGGCTAATCAAATCCGTTGAAGGCGGGTAGCCTATTCCCGTAACAATGGCGAAGTCTACGTATTCAAAGTCGTAGCATCAAGTCTAAGGGAGCTCATTCCTGTAGCACAACGTCACATGCGGAACGGACTTAAAACAATCCGCATGTAAGCCCGATTCAAACGGTAATCGGTAAAAGCATGTCAAATCCGTTGAGGGCTGAGGATTTGCCAAAAATCCTAAGTCAACGTCTGATACACGTTGCTGTTTAGTCTTTTCACAGGAGAAAGACGAAGTCTACGTATTCAATATCGTAGCACTAAAAGGGTTAACTACGGACTTAAACAATTCGCATGCTAGCCCGACTCAAACGGTAGTCGGTAAAGGCACATCAAACCCGTTGATGGCTGAGGGTTTGCCAAAAATCCTATATATGCGAAAGTCACTGACGCACCAGCCCCATTAGTTGGGTTCGTGACTTAGACATCCAACAAATTCGGGATAAGATCCACACGTGCAGATGGATCAGCTTTAATAGTTGGTCCTGCAGCCTAATATTTAGGACCGGCATGCTCCAATACTTCAAGAGCTTAAACTGTGTATACTCCAACAAATGTCAAGCGATCCGAAACCCTAGGTCAACGCCGGTCAACGCGTAACCCTAGGTCAACGCCAATCAACGCATTGCGATCAAAAAGTCAACGTACGACGTTCGAAACCCTAGGGTCAACGCGTAACCCTAGGTCAACGCTAGTCAACACGTTGCGATCAAAAAGTCAACGTATGACGTTTGAAACCCTAGGGTCAACGCGTAACCCTAGGTCAACGCCAGTCAACGCGTAACCCTAGGTCAACGCTAGTCAACGCGTTGCGATAAAAAAGTCAACGTACGACGTTCAAAACCCTAAGGTCAACGCCTATCAATGCGTAACCCTAGGTCAATGCCAGTCAACGCGTTGTGATAAAAAAGTCAACGTACGACGTTCAAAACCCTAAGGTCAACGCCTATCAACGCGTAACCCTAGGTTAACGCCAGTCAACGCGTTGCGAGCAAAAAGTCAACACGAGTCAATATATCATGACGGAGATAAATCTGTTCAAATGAGGTTAAACCAGTCTTGAACCAGGTTGAACCAGTTCTGAACCAGTTTGAACCAGATTTGAACTAAAATTCAAATTGGAGCTGAACCGAGTGTCGAAACGACTTCAAAACGACCGACGGTCTAGTCCCTTATTTATTCACTCCTCTCCCAGATATTCGGAAGGGTCGGAAGATTTTTGGAGCCTAATTACTACATTTTTTGGATCATTATTAGGCCGGTTCAGCTCATTCTTAATACTCCGAAAAGTATACGAGTATAAACTGTTTCTTAATACTCCGAAAAGTATACGAGTATAAACTGCTTCTTAATACTCCAATAAGATATACGAGTATAAACTATTCCCTATTTTTGGTTGAGAAGTTTCTGGAGAATATTTTTCTAAAAATATTCTTAAGGATAACTCAACAACACTACGTCGGACAACGCGTCGCAAATAAAAACTCAACGCCAACAATCGATGGTCAGTTCTATGTTAAACCAACAAACACGAGCTAAAGATTAGAAAATCAGGAATCGACTTCAAGTTCAAAATTTCCACAACGGTCAGATAATAAATGCAGCACCGGAACCCTTGCAGACGTTCGACAAAGAACCAAATGGCCTGAAGGATTGAAGGAATCAAGAATAGAAGCCATTCAAAAGTCCCGTCATACCGATTGAAGGTTGGGGCAATCATATCCAAAGCATTCCAGACTTTTCTATAAAAGAACGAGGCTGAAATACTTTGGAGGGGGTATCCGTAGGCGTATAAAACTACTTATAGGTCCCTTAACACAGCTCGGCATGGTGATTCGACAAATCAACAAACCATCGGACGATATATCCAAGCATGGGCGTTAGACCACAACAACGAAGCCAAGTGACACACGACGAAGCGGATTTACTGCCAAATCAGGATCCGGACTGCCAAATCAGAGTCTAGATCAACAATAAAGCTCGAATAAACCGTGAAACTGGAAAACGGGCGCAAAACCAAACACCTGGAGGACTCGGCCAAAATCGAGCCACCAAGAGGTGGCTCGGTGGCCGAGCCACCTGGGCTAAGCCCAGATCTGGGCCCAGATCTGAGCCCAGATTTGGTTCTTAATGCCTATAAATAGAGAGGTAAGCTCATTGTTGAAAAAGGTTGAACTTTTGGAGCCGAAACGCTGCTGGATTGAGAACTCACCTTCGGATTTTCAAACTTAGAAGACTCGACTTCCAGATCTGGTTCTTGACGATTATCCACGCCAAATAAGATAGGAGTTCGAGAGAGATCAGATCTGAGATCTACACGTTTTTCCTCCGGATCAAAGCTTGGTCTTTGATCCCGAGAAGAGTCACGATTTTGCTTGGTCGATTTCGATAACTAGGGCTATTATTTCCTTGGTGAAATAATCCCCTCGGCTGTTATTTCCTTCGTGAGATAACACCTGCTATACCGTGTAGATCCGACTGGATCAAGATCGCGCGTTGGTCCACGGATTAACCCCGACGCAGGCAAAGAACCCACAAAAGCGAGAGACCGCAAAACAGGATCTCGCGATTCGTTCGACATAAAAGGAAAGTTGTAATTTTCATTTTCTTTTGATTTTATTGTAACCGGATCTTATAAAAAGACCGGATCTTTTGTAATCAATAAACTATTACTCAAGAGTGCAATGGAATCGAAGAATGCAATTTTTCCCGTGAATAATCTGGCGACCACAGTAGGAGCCACCAATCTCGCTACCTCAGAAAATGAACAATGACTCCATAGGATGCTCGCAAGCTGACTGTTTTAGCAAAACCGTCCATACTAACATAAAACATGATAGGATGATAGCCAATCCATACTGAGAATGACGTTGAACACCAACATCTGCAAAATGATTAGATCTATGATAAACTCGGACTTATCTAGACTGATGACACATCTCCTATGGACACTCCCTAATAGGGACACCTCCCCCTAAAGGAGTAGAAACGGATAACAGTACATCTAAAGGATGTGCAACTAGCTAAAACCTATCCATGAATGTATGAGAGATAAAGAATGAGAAGCTTCTGAATCAAACAAGATCCGATCTGGAAAAAATAATCACTAAGAAAGCTCTGCTCGCACCATGATCACGCGGTACGATTGCATAAACTTTGTCGGTGGCTGGTGACTGTTGTGCTACTGGCGCCATCGATGCCGGCATCGATGCCTGCCCTTCTCCTTTTGCTGTCCGCAGAGTTCCTCTTCTATTGGCTTTTGGACTTGGATTTTGGGCTTTTGCTTGGGCTTTTGGGCTTCTTGATTTCTTCATGTATTTATTTTGGGCTTTGGCATTTCTTGGGCTTTTCTTCTTTTTCTTAGCTTGGGCTTTTGGATAATTTGGAAATTGATTTTCCAATGTGCTTCTTTGCTTCATTTCTTCATTTAATCAATGGGTTTTTGTTGAGAGTTTGAGATTTATTCTTCATTAACCTGCAATTAAAAGATAAAAACAATTATTAGTGGTATATTTATTCATATAAAATAGATAATGAGGGTATAAAACTGTAATAAAATGTGATTATCAAATACCCCCACACCTAAACTTTTGCTAGTCCTCTAGCAAAGAAAATAAAAAGAAAATCCTAACTCACTTTCGCAGGAATCGCGGTTGTATTTAGCGCATACAACAAGTCTTTAAACCCCTAGGTTACCCTAGTGGACGAGTTGTAGTCTCGTGAGGGTTTGCAGTGAATATACCCACAAAATTCGGTCAACTTGCCAAGTTAAATAAGTCAGTAAATAACAGATTTTCCTTGATATATTTAAACATTCTAATTGAAGCTAGTTAATAATCAAGAAAACGTTTTTATATATAACTCCAATGTAAATCCCCTAGAAAATCTTTTTCATTATAGTAATACAAAACCAAGTCAAATCTTAGAAATTTAATTAAAAAGTTTTGAAAAGAACATGCCAACTCTTTGTTTTAATAACTTTCAAGTCTCTTGATCAAAAATTATTTTTTTCAAGACCATATATACAAAACAACAATATATAAAAACAATGGTTTGTGTTATATATATATATATATATATATATATATATTTCATTTAAAACTAGTTTGGTTAAATTTCGATTTTGTTTGCTATCTTAAACTCTCAATTAAAGATTTTATAAGTGCTACAGTTTTTTGCAGAAAAACATATATATAGTACATCACTTAAATTTCTCATAAATAAATAAAGTTATGAAAAACCCTAATGATCATGATCATGATACTATCATAAATAGTAAGAAAACATTACTAATCTAGCAGTGGTTTAAGATTTATTATCAAAAATCTGACTTTTAACACCTCAGGTTAAAATTAAAGCATGAAAACACATATTCAACATCATATTAATCATCTAAACTAGTTATTTAACTATAGGGATAGGTTTGTATGAGTATAATATTGTCTTAATCTCATATACAAGCCTCTGAAATAAACATCAAGCAATCCATGAGCACAAATCACCCGTTCTCCCTCATCACACGTCGATGATCTCGCCATTGTGTCGATATTTGCTTCACAAAGCTCTCAAAACTCATAAGAATAAGATCTAGGATTTTTGAGGGGAGAGAGTAGCTACCAGAGTTCATAGATATGATAAAAGAAGGGAATTTTCGTGAAAAACATAGGTATTTATAGAGGCAAACCCGAAACAAACCTGTTTGACCCGAACTAGGAAACCTAATTTGACTAGGAAAATAACCTTCGGTATTTTGACCATAACTTTCACGTCCGACCTTGGAATGAGGTGATATAAAATTTTTTGGAAAGATCTTAAAGATACCTATAACTTTGTTATTTTAAGTTTTTCCAGATTCTAAATATTTCAGTGTGTAAAATGCATATACTTTTAACTAGTCTTTTTTCCCAGATTCAGGCCCGTGCACGTGTGCATGATATCACTTCTATATTCACATATATACATTGAATTGATCTCAAATCAATTCTTAGCATACTAAAACATTAATAAAATTCACATATATACATTGAATTGATCTCAAATCAATTCTTAGCATACTAAAACATTAATAAATATTATTATTTTTTTATAATACAACATATTTATTATTTATTACAAAATATTTAAATTTTTTTGGGGTTTTACATGATTGTTCTTTAATATGGATGAGAACACACTATAAGCCCAACTCTAAGTTACAATCTTACACCCCAAATATACTATGTATGAAAATACTAAAAACTCAATGTGTGTGTGTGTGTAACAAAAAGTAAATAAAATCAAACAAAACTCAATTAAGTTCTAGCTTATGGAAAAAAAATCAAACATATAAAATAGCTAGATTGAGTTTAGGAAAACTTCTTTATATGATAACAAGAGAGATGGAGAAGAGTTGAATGCTCAAACACTAATGGATGATCTCCACTTGCTCTTGTGAAATTCTCTTCACAAACCAAAACTTGAAAATGCTTAAAATCTTTTTAAACACACTTAAATAAACTTTAAAACGCTTGTAAACTATCTTGAATTGTTTAAAACATTTCTTAGATATCTTCTAAGTATCGGGGATAGAGGGATATATATAGGAACACAAGACAACACCCCAAGGCCCAAAAACAAGGCAAAATACCCGAAAAACTAAACCAGGAAAAAACTAGTTGTTAGGCTGAAAAGACACTATCAGTCGACTGACTACAGTGCCGTTGACAGATTTTGGTAGTTTCTGGAATTTTACGTATCTGACTTTGTAAAATCAATTAGAAATAGTAAATCAACTCCAAAAATCATAAAATTTTGACGTACGGTTCCAGGCATGTAGATAAACATGTTAGAGAAAGAATTTTATAAATATAACTTCCCATTTGAGAGAATAATTTATTTTATAAACTGGTCAAAAACCAAAAATCTGGAAATTGTACAAAACTAGCCGTTGTGAGGTTATCAATCGACTGATTATATCTTCGGTCGACTGATGACTTCATCAGTCGACTAATCAGTCAACCAAAATAAAATAAAAACTTTTTATTATTCCAGGCGATTTCTTCAGTCGACTGTACACAGTCTTCAGTCGACTGTACACAGTCTTCAGTCGACTGCACACAGTCTTCAGTCGACTGATAACACTGTATCAGCCTGATTTGAATAGTAATATTGAATTTTGAAGTACCTTTACAAATAGAAAATAAGTTCCAAAAAATATAATACTTTGGGAAATCATTGTGAACATTTAAATGAACATATTACAAAAATAATTTTTGGAATTACACTTCACATTTGTGAAAACTCATCATTTTTTTAAAACTAGTCCAAAACATAAAAACACAAAACACATGTTTTTGATATTTTAGCTAAACCATGTTTTGAAACTTCTTGTATGGCTTTATAGACTTGGTAAAAAGTATAAATTATAGTTGTATATATATATATATATATAACTATATATATATACAAATCCAAAACGTGTATGTGTGTATATGATTGAGCTTAATATACCAACACACATAATATAATATCCTAAACTAATTACCCAAGCTTGATGATCTTCAACGAAGCTCTATTTTGGTACACTTGCCGATGAAGCTTGAACTTGGATCTTCAACTTGAATTGCAAGGCTTCTCTCTACTATTCCGCTGACCTTCATTGCATATGATCATGAATGCTCGATTTGATCCATCCTCCAATATATTGTTTACCTAGAATAAATACAAAAACACGAACACTAGACAAACAACATTAGTATAACATATCATTCATTCAAATACTTTATAATCAAAGTAAAATAGTTGTCATATATAAAAAAAATTCAAGATTTTCATAATACATGTATATAACGTCCTCACTCATTCTAGGAATTACTAGCGGACTCTATACATGAATCTTAAGAAACTCTATTCTAGCTCCATGACTTGACACAGAATGATCCTAAGGATGCTAGAACTAGAGCTCTGATACTTACTATGATGCCCCTGTTTTCCCACATGGCTACAGTCCAAGGTAAACTTATAGTTGTCAAACCTGCCATGCATCCATACTATGCAACAACATGTTTTACCATCACAGTAATATCTCTTTAGTGGAATCAAATACAACTGCATGTACAAAATAAGCAAAATAATGGAAATAAATGCAATAGACATGATGTAGAAAGAGATATCTAATATATATAATCACGTCTCAACTAATTAAATTAAATACAACTAAAGTTTAAAATAAATGTAAAGTATCTCAATATGAGTCAACTAAAAATAAACTAAGGCACATAACATTTACAAGATGAAATACAAAACTCTAAATGTCTAGAAATAAATATCAATTACGATGGTGTCTCATCTACTAAAAATATGTGACGGCGACTATACTAGAAGTCCATCATCCTGCGGCTCTCCGGAACTCTAAGCTACTGCGTGAAAGGAATTGAAAAATAAAAAGAGAAACAACATGAGCGTCAGAGCGATACAACAAGATCATCTCCATTTGCCCCTAGGGGAAGGACTACTAGATGTGATAGAGGTTCTATCTCTTAAGGGTAGTCTATCTAGATCATTTACCCTGTATCTAAATAGAATTAATGTTTAGAAACCTACAACACGAGATGTAGTACGTCGAGTGAAATATTCTAAACAAAGAAACCCTCATGTATATACCATACATCTCAAATTGTAGTTAACTAAATATCAATACCAGACTAAAAATAATCAATCTAAATAGAATCAATAATTAGAAACTCACAACACAAAACTGGTACATCGAGCGAAATAATCCAAGCAAGAAAACCCTCATGTATACACCATATGTCTCAAATTGTGAATCTCTAATCATCAATCCCAACTAAGAATAAAGGATAGCAATACAAGAAAGTAAAATCATCATAATATTTGACCAAAAATATCTTCCACTATCATTTGGAAGATAATAAAAACAACTGCATATAATCCCGCGCACTTATAATAGTAAAGTACATCGGTCATATATAACTCAGCGATGAGTCATATTCATAAATGGCATCCACCTAGACCCAAGCTATCAGATAATTATTGTAATACAATTCCTTACAAAGTTTATAATTCATCACATTATCATGCGAGACGAACTACCAATTCGGCATCCTAAAAGTGTACACGGTTTATTAGTCTCATCGCATCAACGTGTAGGATAAACTACTAAATTAGGCATCCTAGGTATACGGATCACAAGCCTTATCACATCTACGTGCGGGACGGACTACTAGATCAAGCATCCTAAAACCTAACTCAATGGCCTGTACTAATGGTATATCGACGCATTATCCCAAGCAGTACTGAGCAGTGCTCATCAACGATATCCATACAAGTATATAATATTTAAATAACTCATATCTCCCGTGTAATCGAAACAATAACCGTATTAATCCTCTTCGGGATACCCATGTGTGTACTATGATCCTATACATGTATACTCGTGATTGTGCGTGTATCATCGTGTGCCTCGAACCTAGCGTTGAAAAATAAAAGGTGTAAAAAACAACACATCTAACAAAAGAGAAGAAAAGTTGGTCGACCTCCCCTAGGGTGTTGGTCGATCGAACGCAAACGTGCACAAAGTGCACTTATAGGATCTAACCGGTCGACCAACTAGCCTTGGTTAGTCGACCGACTAACCTTGGTCGGTCGACCGGCTAGACAAGATCTTAACAGATCAAGTTTTGGCTTTTGTATTTTTATAACTTTATTCAAAAACTTAATTTTATTAACATGAGGCATATAACAAGATTTAAATTTTCATATTTGTTTAATAGGGATTAACTCAACATGATTTAAACTCTTGAATTAATCTAGTTAGGGTTAAACATCTCAATTAACTAAAATTTCTCAAATAAAATATAAATTATCAACATGATTAACTAAGCATGATTAAAACTAATCATAGAACAAATATAAAATAATTTTAACACGTTCACATTACTTACGTATCGCAAACCTAGGGTTTATACATCTTAAATTAACAAGAAAACTCAATTAATTGTTAAACCAGGGTTTAAACATGATTTAAGCATAAATAATAAATTAAAACAAAAACAAAAGAAACCCTAATGATCATGATCATCAACTAATATAAATAACAACTAAATCTACGGATTTTAACATTGGTATAAAGATTAACATCATAAACTGATAATTTAAAACATCGGGTTAAGCTTTAACATGAGATTCATTAATTAAACATCTTAAATCATAAATTAACTACATGAAAAGGTTTGGAGAAAGATAGTCATGTTGAACTCTTGAACATGTGCGTGCAAGATCCCTCTTCACCAAAGTCGCAAAATCCCGCCTTTCTCTTGACAAAACGCCTTAAGAACTCTCCCAAATCTCACAAATTATGATTAGGGTTTGAGAGAGAGGAAGAGAAGCTGCTAGGGTTTGGAATACTGATGAAAATATGTATTTCTCTTGTGTAAACATGCTTATATATAACTACAAACCCGAATCAAAATAGCCCAAATCCGAAACAGGAAACCTAGTTAGACTAGAAAAATAGTCTTTGGTATTTTGGCTGTAACTTTAACGTCCGACTTTGGAATGAGGCGATTTAAGATGCATTGGAAATCTATTGAAGATACCTATAACTTTTATAGTTATAGTTTTTATAAATTCGAATTATATCGGTGTGTAATGCATATATACTCTTAACTGGTTATTTTTCCAGATTTCTTCTTTGTGCATGTTTAACCTTTGTATACCCTCATATTACTCTTAATTGATCTTAAATTAATTGTTTGCATAATCATTCATCCATAAATGATATTGATTATAATTAGAGCTTATTTATCAATATAATTCACACTATTTTCCAAAATTCATGTTTTTTAAATTCAACCCNCCCCCCCAAAATTTCATCCTTGAAATTCCACAATTATATCTTAGAGATTAATAATATAAGAAAAGGACAATGAGGAGATAATCCAGACAAAAAAAACTCTTCCATACACATCTCATACCATTAATCCCTAGATATGAAACATAAGTGATATTTACACTTAATAATCTAAATGCAAATACTCTCACTTAACACCTAACTAAACAAAACTAGTACGTCGGTAAAAAATCCAAATAATGAACCCCCATATATATACCATGTGTTCTGAATGATTAAGAGCTAAGTATTAATACCCACATTCTAGCGTTAAATATAAATATGACTATGGAAAATAATCATAAAAACAATCAATTTATAACCAATCATTTTACCTGCTCAAATAGGTGTGAGTAGTCACGATGCATATCCTCTTCGTGCTTCTAAGAAGCTTCCTCAACTCCTTTCTGGTTCCATTGAACTATAACTAAAGGTATCACTTTGTTTGTAGGTTTTTTGTCCTCCTTGGCAAGAATGCAAACTGGGATTTTTATGGTGGTCAAATCATCATGAAGCTTAATCTCTGGTGCGTCCAATACTCGCTGCGGCTCCTCGTCGTGTAAATGATTCTTGAGCATCGAAACATGGAAAACGTCATATATACTCAACATCGATGCTGGAAGATCTAGCCGATACAAAATGGCTCTAATGCGCTCAACAATCCTAAATGGGTTAATAAACCTTGTGGAAAGCTTTCCCTGTCTTCCAAATCGTTGAACTCCCTTCATCGGTGATACTTTTAATAAAACATAGTCCACAACCTAAAACTCTAGTGGTTGCTACCTCTGATTTATATAGCTCTTCTACCGACTCTGTGCTGTAATAATAGGTTCCTGAATTGCTGCTACCTTCTTTGTAGCCTGTCTCATAAGCTCCGGTCTAAGCAATAAGCTATCCTCTGGGTCTGTCCAACTAATAGGTGATCTACAAGGCCTCCCATATAATGCTTCATACGGTGCCATATCTATGGTCGCTTGATAAGTGTTGTTATAAGCGAACTCAATCAATGAAATGTTATCCTCCTAACTACCCTAAAAATCAATAATACATGCCCACAACATGTCTTACAACACTTAGTTAACTCTTTCTGTCTGCCCATCTGTTTGAGAGTGGAACACACGAGAATAAGATAATTGGCTGTCGAACGAGTTCTAGAAGCTCCTCTAGAAATGTGAAGTAAAAACCGAGCCTTAATCTGATAAAATCATCTCTGGAACTCCATGCAGTCTCATGATCTTTTGGATGAATATCCTCACATAAGTCTTTATCGTGTAAATCGTCTTCACTGGTATGGAATGTGCTAACTTCATCAACTGATCAACTATCACCCAAACGGAATCTTACCCCTTCTTGGACCATGACAGTCCTATAATAAAATCCATGAAAATATCTTCCCACTTTCACTCTGGAATGGGTAAAGGCTGTAGGATTCATGCGGGTTTTCAATGTTCTGCCTTCACTTGCTAAAAGGTAAAGCACTTAGCCACATATTTCATAATATCCCTACATATGCTACTCCACTAAAAGTGTCTCTTTAGGTCATTGTACATTTTAGTGATGTCTGGATGCACTGTGTACCTGGTACAATACGCCTCATCAAATAAGTATTTCTTCAGCAGTGGATTACTTGGCATCACTAATTGGTCCTTCATTCGCTCCATCTACTCCAATGGTCCAATCAATCTTTGACTCTTTGGAAATCTCCTCCTTTCGGGTTTGAATCCAAGAGTCCTCTAGCTGAGCTCTGACCACCCTATCAGTCCAAGATGATTGCACTGAATAAGCTCCTAAAAATTTGCTGCTCCCACCAATCTCCGACCTAAAATCAAACTGGCTATGGGTGTGAATACCTTATACAACGAGTACCTCAAAGCTAAAATCTGATGTTGATGTTTCCTTCTTAATGCGTCCGCTACGATGTTTGCCTTCCCTGGATAGTACTGAATTGTAAACTTATAATATTTAATAAACTCAACTCATCGCCTGAAACGCCCCTTCTCTGGGAGGTACATAAAAATTTGAGCATGACCTATCTGTAATAAGAATGGTCGACCTGCTAAATCTTTATGCACATCACAACATATATATACTGAAGGGAGAAAAATAAAGCAGTGGAGATGCATATGCAATACCCAAGATCATGAGGTTGACAGCAGAGTCCATAGAATACCAAAATAGAAGATAACTAAAGGGTAATAAAAAATATTACAATAATAGCAATGGCTACAACATTAATACATGTTTTATAAGTCAAAGGTACTACAAAAGTGATCATAAATTAACCCCTATTAAGATTTTCCTCTGGAGCTAATCTTCAAATTCAGGGTCTGCAATGCCCTTATCCTTGCCAGTTGTATGACCTGCGAGTAGATTCAGAAATATTAGGGGTGAGCCTAAGGCCCAACAGGTAACCATAAAAATCTTGGGTACAATCCAAGGGAACGAATGAAAATGATAGACATATATATCAAACTTGAACAACGGGGTCTCAACATTAAGTTGTCATTCTTATATCGTAATCATTGACCGAAGTGAAATAACATGTAATTATGAATAATCAAGGTCTAATATTCAGGATTTCAAACTCCCCAATCGTGGGATAATCAATAAACCGCGCATGCCTTTATACACCTACCGGTGAGCGTCCTCACACAGGGCATTGTCCCACCGGGACACTATAACATTACCACCCACCGGTGAAGCTTACTTCACACAGGGCATAATCCATGAATATAGACAATCAATCATCAACGAAGAGAGGAATACTATCATTATTAATAGTTGAATCATCGAATCAATTCGAATTGTTACAATGAAATCATTCAAGGATATCGAAGGTATAAAACTGAAATAAACAACATTAGGATAGCAATGATTAACCAATCAACAACGAGCCCATGCATGAGGTGAATCAAATAGGAATATTATGAAAATGATAAGATATACAATTAGCATGGGAAACTAACTCGCAGGAACTTCAAGAAAGTAATCAATCGAACTCTCAAAGACTTGAGAGGAAACAATGAAAGGTTACCTACCGATTATGCCGGGATCCTCTCGGCCAACGAATGAATCCAAGATTCTCTATCCTATATATATACATGTATACCACATGAGATTTTAAACATTATGTCTTTTAAAACTTTAACTTAAAACATATATCATGGTATAAGCTACACCCTAGATGATTGCATCTAATATCTCTAATATGCACAGCAACACAAGTGGCTACACCCTAGATGATTGCATCTAATATCTCTAATATGCACAGCAACACAAGTAGTGTACATGCAGCAGATTTAGGTGAATAGATGGTATAACCTCTAATATGCACAGCAACACAAGTAGTGTACATGCAGCAGATTTAGGTGAATAGATGGTATAACAATTAATGTACAAAATGCATGAAACTAGTCCCAAATGACTCCATTATGAGTCTAATTTCAGAATATAAAACTTTTACATCAATGCATGGTGTATAGTAAGAGTTATGCTCTCAACAAACTACACATATTAGAACTATTGCAGAAAAACATAGGTTACTATCTGAAATAAATAATTCACTTAGGGTACTTAACACTATACAAATGAGCTCATATTTGGTATATAAGTGATATGATGGGTTAGATTCTAAGTCCAATTAGTTTCATCAAACTTTCAATTTTATAATGCATGTTACATGCAAAACAACACAAGGGGGTAGACTTGAATTGCCAGTACATATACTAGGTATAGAACTAGGTTTAGAGTTACCAAACTTTACTCAAATTAATTAAAACTTTTATCAACAGAAAGACAATTGAGTCTATTTTTTGGAATAGAAAGAATTTTATGCATGCATTGCATATGTTGAGATATATGCTCTTTACAAAGGATATAACTCAGGCAGACAGTTTTAGACACATGCACTGAGTTAAACTATATTTTCAAACAAGTAAATGATCTCAGAATTAAACAAACAGGGTCTCAAATGAAAGCCACGAAAGTGTAGTTTCTATAACAGAAAATAATTTTATGTATACATGGTATATGTTGAGATATATGCTCTTTACAAAGGACATAACTCAGACAGACAGTTTCAGACATATGCACTAAGTTAAACCATACTTTAAAACTAGTAAATTATTTTAGAATTAAACAAAAAGGGTCTCAAATGAAAGCCAAGAAAGTGTAGTTTTTATAACAAACAGAATTTCTTCATTTGGATATATACAAAGAAAGTTATGATATGTTTAGTGGTAATGTATCTTGCTGGAAATTTCTGCACGAAATTTCTGTTTCAAGATAACATTGACATGCAAGCCCTAAAATGTTACATGCAAGACTAAAACCAAATTAAATCTTATAATCTCAGTCTAATGTCCTTAATAACAATATACAAAAGAGAATTATACCTAGTATTGAGACTTGCTTCACTTCCTCCTCCAAAATCATCAACTAACTCCTTTCTCCTCTCCTTCTTCTTCAATGTTTGGAGCTTATGGAATCTATTTATTTTTCTTCTTTTTTTTTTACAAGAGGAGAGGGGCTGCGGTTTTGTTGGCCAGAGGAGAGGGATGAGGGTTTGGAAAGTTTTTTTTTTTCTTTAGAATGGCAAAATGAGAGGTGGAGGGCACATATATATAAGCCCATGTGAATGAAATCATCAATTTGGCCAAAGATGAGGGTTTAAAATGTAAAATACTCCCACTAACATGGCTGACCAAAATCAAACAATTATGTTAATTAGAGTGTTCAAATTAGGTATTTAATGATTTGGTTATCTCTAATCAAGGTTTAAAGCATGGTTAACTTAGGTTTACATGCTAAGTTTGTATGCATGCTATGACTTAGTTAACAAGATCACAATATGAGAATTAGCTAAGTTTAAATTCTCATACTAGAAGATTATATGAGATGCAATAAAGAAAATAATCTACAAATTTATAGATTGGTATCGGTAATGGTATTCGATCAAGGAAAGGAAAAAAATTTGGAATGTTACATCGCCGCTGTCTCTGGTTGATCTTAGCTGAACTGGGGATTGTTACAACACCTTTTGAACCTTTCAAGAAGCCCAAGCAACAAGCAGTTCCTTCAAAATCTCTAACTGAAGATGAGCTTCATGCTAAGCAGAAGGAAATTGAGGCAAAGCAGAAAGAGAAAGAACCCAAGTATAAAGAGGTTCAGAATCTAAAGCAATCTCAGGTCAATCAACCGATCGGGAGAGACAAGTCGGTGAATTCGAACGCTCTATACCGCTTTGATGTTATGGTTAAGTTGTCTAACATCCCAGCGAAGATTACTCTCTACAAGTTGTTGCGTCTTTCTAAAGACACCAAGGAGGCTTTACAAGTGGCCTTGGTTGATTCTGATGCTTTCCTCACTCAGATCAAAACAATCCACGAAGAGCATGAATCATCAATTCAACACTGCAATCTGGCAGCCAAACAGTTCCCTTGCATCACCTTCACTCAGGATGGCATGCAAGTTAGAAATTCAAAGCATGATAGACCTTTGTACTTCACCGGGTACATTAGCTCGATCGTCGTCAACCTAATCTAAGTTGATTCAGGCTCTACAGTTAGCGTCATGCTACTCTGACTGATGTACCATCTCGAAATTCCCGCTAGCAAATTGGCTTCTATAGGCAAAGTGTTTTATAGATTCAATACTAGTGGATCCAGATCCTTGGGTAAAATCTGAGTGAAGTGCCAACTTGGAGAATTGAAATCTGAGATCACATGCTACATTATTGATGCAGAGACATCCTATAACTTACTATTAGGTTGATCCTGGATCCATCCATAGTAATGTTATAGTTTCTTCTACGCTACATCAGTGTCTTAAATATGTTGACACTGATAATAAAGTCAAGATGGTGGTCGCGGACAAACAACCATCAAAGGGGTCAGAAAATCATTTTACTGATTCCTTCTTATATGGTGTTGAATCCGATACTGAACCATCGGTCCATAGCACGGACAGCGGAGAAGAAGCTAATACCGAAACCAGGTTCGATTTCGATGAAGGTTTTGTATTCAATAACATAGAACCCTTTGTAATCGATCGTGACGGTGGTGATTCGTCAGATGGAAGTTGCAACTAGCAACTTGCCGATTATAACTATATAATAAATGATGATTTAGAGTATGTACCTTGTCTTGATGATGTAATGTAGGGACTGTATAGAAACTCTAATATACATGTACCGCTTCAGTCGTCTTGTATAACGAAGAAGTGTTTCTAAGACTCATTTGGGACAACTTTTGTCCTACCTTCGAAGGCAAAGGATATGAAAGAGACAGTCTTCGGGAAGGGGGAGTCATTTCCTCCATCGAGTCCCTTCTGGGAGACCAGCACTGATGATGAAGAACCTGATTAGCAATTCTTCAGATATAGCCTAAAAGTACATTATTATATGAAGAAGTGGGGATACAACTTCATGCTTAGAGAAGGTCTTTACTTTGGTCGAGGTATTCGGGTTCCACCCCGGTCTTCTTATGTACCAAAGGGAAAGCCTGGCGACTATTACAAACAAAAGAGGGGACTAGGTTATATTCTTTCGTCCTCCAATGAATGTTGTTGATAGATTAATAACCATCTATCTGATCAAAGTAATGATGAACATTCATCAGATTCCTCAATATGGGATTCTGATGTCAGCCTTGGAGAAATATTTAAAGGCTTGATGTCAAACATAACCACTATTGATCCTACAGAAGCTGAGGAAAATGATCAGTTACCAATCTAGGAAGATCCTTGGATCCATCACTTAAGCATCCAGTATAATGACATATTCGATCAAGGGGAACCTTCTACTGAGGATAAGGTGGCTCAAGTAAATATGGGCGATGAAGCAAATCCGAAGCTTATATTCATCAGCGACATTCTTCCACCAGAAGAAAAAAAAGGAGTTGATTACCCTCATAGAGAATATATCGATGTCTTTGTATAGAATTATGAGGACATGCCGAGACTCGATCTGAATGTGGCTATGCACTGACTCAACATCAAGACGGATGTCAAACCTGTTAAGCAACAACAAAGACGGTTTCGTCCATAGATCATGGAGTCAATTGAAGCTGAGGTCAAAATGTTGATTGACTCAGGCTTCATCAGAGAAGAGAAACATCCGGATTAGGTGGCGAATATTATTCCGGTTTCTAAAAAGAATGGAAATGTCAGAATTTATATTGATTTTAGAGATTTGAATACCGCCTACTCGAAAGATGACTTCCCTCTTCCCATTATAGATGTCATCATAGACAACACATGTGGGTTTGAGAGAATGTCATTCATGGATGGATTCTCAAGGTATAACCAAATTAAAATATATCCAGACGATAAAAGCACACCTCATTTAGAACACCGCTTGGCATCTTCTGCTACATGATCATACCCTTTGGTCTAAAGAATGCGGGTGCTACATATCAATGAACCATAAAAGAAGATTTTCCAAGAAAATCTCCGGAAAACCGTCAATTGCTATGTTGATGATTTGGTCATTAAAAGCCGTAGCAAAAATAATCACATTAAAGACTTGAGGATAATGTTTGATCTCATACGGGGTCATGCAAAATGTTTTCAAATGAAAACAAATCAATCAAATGAAACCATAAATAAAATTTTAAATCATAAAACCAAAACATCATTGATTTTCAAAAATCAAGAGAGGCAACTATATCTAGCTCTTGAGTTTAAATCATAAAACCAAAACATCATTGATTTTCAAAAATCAAGAGAGGCAACTATATCTAGCTCTTGAGCTAGTATCAACCCATATAAACAACTATATCTAGCTCTTGAGCTAGTATCAACCCATATAAACATTTTAGCACCCGATAAACAAGATTTGAGAATAAACACCCAATGAATCCGGAGGGTTATATAAGTAAAAACCTCTCATCAAAATAAAACCAATAATCATGAAAACAAAAGAGTTTGACCAATAAAAGGAATTGTTTTCATAAAAGTTTAAAATACATTTTTCAAAACCAAGAAAAACAATTATAAAAACACTAAAATTCTTGGTTTAAAATCAAGAAATACATTTTTCAAAACCAAGAAAAACAATTATAAAAACACTAAAATTCTTGGTTTAAAATCAAGTTTATTTTGGTACCTAAGTATTCTTTGTACCAAAAGGTTTAGGGACATGACCCCTATCTTTTAAGCTCAAAGCCCTAGGGTTATGAACCATCTTGGGGGCATATGGTGCACTAACACGGTCAAAGCAATTATCACTCAAATGACCCTTCCGATTGCAATTTGTGCAATGAAAGAGATCAATTTGCTTATGTTGACCAAACGGTTGTGCACGGGACTCATTTGCAAAAATAGATTGTTCTTTAAAATTATTTTGCAAATGGGAAACTCTCTTCAAATCAAAACAAAACTTGGTCAAATGATCAAATCTATCACAACGATCACACTTAAACTTTTGTGGTCTTTTAAAATCATTTGGCAAAAGTGAAGTCTTTTTCGAATCATAGCAAAATTTTACCAAATGGCCAAAACGTCCACAAAGATCACATTTAAACACATTAGCATGTTTATGATGTGCATGATAAGCATATGCATGTGTATGTGATGAAGAAGCTACATGAGATGCACAATGAGCATTAGCATTGTTATGTTTGTGTGCATCATAGCAAAATTTTGATAAATGACCTTTTTGACCGCAATTAGAGCATTTGTAAACTTTGCTATATATGTGTGCATAATGAGTGGATGATGACTTAGACTTGGCACACATATCCATAAGCCTCTTATGATTATCAAAGCATATTTCCAAAGTTGAATCTAAAGATGAAATGCATTTATTCATAAGATTCAAATCTTCATTTTTAGGCACATATGCATTTTTATTAGAAGTAGAACATAAATAGTCATTTATAAAGGAAGCAGTATCATTTTGTATGTTCTCTACTTCTAACATGGTATTATTTTTATCATGAGTCAAGTTAGCAATATCCAATTTCAAATTTTTATTTTCCAAATTTAACATTTCATTGTTTTCTTGAAGAGCAATACTTTCTTGAGAAATGATATCAAATTTGGAGGCTAACTTCTCATGATCGGATTTTAAATCTTCATGCTTGCTTTTTAAATCAATAAAATTATTTTGCAATTTGTTAAAGGCATGCAATAATTTTTCACTAGCACAAGTAAGTTCATCATTAGATAAATCATTAATGGTTTCGAACTCGCAAACCTCACTAGGGCTATCGCCTAGTGGCCGTGTGCATGATGCTCCATATGAACTTGAAGCCGGATCCTCCAAAGCTTGTCGAATAGCCTCCAAGTCCCCTTGATGCGCTTCTATGAATTTCTACAATGTATAAGCGCTATCAAAAGAATCAAGCTTGTTAGACAATAATGAATTAAATCCATTTAATAAAAATTCTAACATAAGCTTGTTCATAATAAACATCTTTTTATCATGTTTGCTCCACTTGGATTTTTCCAACGTGGACACAATATAAGCACAATCAATGACTTCCCATAAATCGATATTTTTAGATTGAACAAATATTTTGAATCTAAAACACCATTGAGCATAAGAGAAAACATTGAATTTAGGAGCAATACTAGAATCATAGCCTAAACAAGATGCATCATTCATATTCATAATTTGTAAAAATATGCAAGCAAGATACAAATGTAATCAAGACAAGATTAGCACAAAAAGATAACTTGGATCTTTAACTCAAGGCGATTAGACCTTAAATCAAAGAGCACTAAGCTCTGATACCAATTGTTAGACCCTAGAGGGGGGTGATTAGGGTCTTATGCTAATCTAATCCGATTAAAATGCCAATTAAAATTAATTAACAAGTTATCCTAGCAAGTATGAAATACCACAAGATATATGAGCTAGGATAAGCAATGTAAACAATGAGATATATCCTATATGATGAAATATATATGCAAGGATATATAAACTAACACAAGGGTAAACAATATGAAACAAGATAGAGGATGATATGAATAATGAGACAATGGCGATATGAGCAATGAGCACAAATATAAATAAACACCAAAGCACACTCAAACATAATCAAATGATCACGGAGTTCGGACCTTCCATCCTACATCTCCGCTCCCCACTCCCGGGGAAAAATCCACTATCACAACCGGGTTTTCTATGTTCACCCGAATAATGTTTATAACCACACTATGTCGGTTTTCAACAATCACCGATCAACGTCCACTCCTCACACTCGGTTTTCTAGTTCACCGAAAACTTCACAATAACACACTATGGTAATCTCACTCTACACCCACTAAGTGTTGAATTAGACGTGTCTCCCTCAAGTGCTCGTGTGACGCCCCTGGGTTCACACAAGGCTGTAGTCCTAGGTGAAACGAAGAATGTCAAACTTACCATGTACCACACCGTGCAATAACATGTTTCACCATCACAATTCTATCACTCTAGTAGAGTCAATAACAGGTGTAGGTACAAAAAGCAAGTAAAAGATAATACAAGAGATAATTTATGAACTGATAGGGATCGAAATACTATTTCATCATCCAACATACAGAAAATACAAAGACAATGTCTGAGATGAAAATACTGAGGTTCTCAACAAGCCTCAAATACAACAAGTCTGAATGAAGGATATAAGGCATACAGCCTTTACAACATCTATAGCATAGTCCTCAAATGTATAATACCAACTACAGTGGAGCCCAAAGAAAATTATTACATAGCTAAAATGTAAAGCTGAACACTAAAGTTGACCTGAAAGGGGGAGGGACAACGAGCGTCAAAGCGCTAGCGAGTAACATCACAACCAACCCCAAGGGAAAAGGGCTCGTTGTTTAAGAAAATACAGTGAGTATATGATAGATATAAAATCATTTATCTTACTAAAGAGGGTTTTAGTATTTAGAAATTTACAACACGAGCATAGGTACGTCGAGCGAAATAATCCAAACAAGGAAACCCTCATGTATATACCTTGTATCTCAAATTGTAAATCCCTAAACACCAGACCCGAGGTTCTAGTACAGAAAACAATAATAAAAGAAATACAGCTAATCTTAGAGCAAAAATATAGTGCCATACCATAGCTAACATGAACATCATGTTATTACTTACATGAATATCATATCGAGATTTACATAAGTGTTATGACATAAACTCACATGAGTGACATGTCAGAAAACGATTAAGTATCCAAAACATAGACTATATAAATTAAACGTCCAACTCATGGACTGAATATAACCGTTGTCCAACGCATGGACCGGATGTGACCATTGTCCAACGCATAGACCGGGTGCGACCGTTGTCCAACGCATGGACCGGATGGTAATGCATATCTAGCACGAGGATTAAAAATAGCTATGCATGTCCAACACGAGGACTAAGAGGTAATGCTTGCCCAACACGAGGTCTGTGGATTTTAGTCCAACACAAGGACTGTGAAATGGTGAAAATATCACTGGGATACATAGTGAAATCTACCTATATCAATTCACAGTCAAAACTGTGTATAAATCTATAATTGGTACCCTCAGGTCTTCTATCATGCCTGGGTACATAGTAAGACCAAATACCAATGTCAGATAGTCCAGGAAATCACTCGAACCTGAACAAATATTCAAAAATGTACAAAACAGGGAAAATGCAACAGAGAGTGTTGTGGTCGACCGATCCGGTCGACCGAACTCTGGCACGAGCCTGGCGGTCGACCGCTAGGCATCTTGGTCGACCGACCAGACGTCGCGGTCGACCGGATAAATGTCGCGGTCGACCGAACAAACGTCGCGGTCGACCGAACAAACTTGACGGTCGACCGAAGCCCTAAAACGAGCTTAGCGGTCGACCGCTCTGGTCGACCGCCAAGCGGACAGAAACCCATATCTGAGTTTCTGTGAGCTTGAAACCTGAATCAAAATTCTTTGTTAAACAAAATCTAACTTGTAGAGGTGTCATGAATCAGTAAAATCGCGAAAAATAAACCTTTAAAACTTTGCCACCAAGATTCCATAAATGTTTAGACATGATTTACTCATCGTTAACAATAAAAACAGGGTTTTTACTCCTTTCCTAGGTATTTTCAGATCTAGATCTGTTAACAAAAAACGTTGGTGAGTTTTTTAAAACAGATAAAATCCCAAATCCATATTCTATGCCACAATACTCTATTAGCTATTTTAAAATACGAATTTGGCTCCATGAAAACCAATAAAAACTCAGTTCTTAACATGAAAACGAAATGGGTGGGGGTTGGACGAGAAATTACTCGCCTTGGGTGTTGACGAAAGCCCTAGATCTGCAGGAGGTTGATTCTCTACGCTGGCAATCCAAAATCTCGCTGAAAAATCCTCCAGATCTCCTCCTAAGCACCAAATCCAGCTAGGGTTTGAGATCTGGGAGATGGGGGCTAGGGTTTTTGAGCCTGAGGTGAAGAGAGGCTCTCCTAGGTTGAGTTGGTATAAATACCAACTCCCTAACCCGACCCGAAACCCAAAAGACCAAATCAAAACCGCAAAGAAAACAAAACCTGGAAGCTCTCTGACCGCTGTGCGGTCGACCGCGTCGGTCGACCGCGCAGCACAAAAATGCCTGCTGCTGGGCATTTCACACGCTGGCCGATTTTTTTCACTTAAAATCACTTGTTGGGTTCTCAAACACAGATAATTACATTCATATAACATATATATGTGTATATATATATGATTATTCATCACAAGGAAAATATTTACTATTAATAATTCACATTTATTTATTATAGAAATTTTCGGGGTTTTACATTCTTCCCCCCTTAAAAGAATTTCGTCCTCGAAAATTCGGAAATTATGCGAACTTGAAATATGAACTCTTAGATAACCTTATAGAGATATTTACACTTAATGATCTAAAATGATAATATTCTCGCTCAAATCCTAATCTAGTGGAACTAGTACATCGGGCGAAAAATCCAAACAAGGAACCCCCCATCCATATACCATGTGTTCCAAAAGATTAAAAATTAAGCGAAAGTATTCTCATTATAACGTTAAATGCAAACATAACCAAAGATATGCACATAAGTTAAGATATGTAATGTAATTATAAATGAGAATTTTTTTTACCTGCTCAACCAAGTGTGGGTAGTCACGACGCATGTCCTCTTCACGCTCCCAAGAAATCTCCTCAATGCCTCCTCGGTTCCACTGAACTTTCACCAAGGGAATTACCTTGTTTCTAAGCCTCTTGTCCTCTCTGGAAAGAATACGAACTGGAATCTCAATAGTAGTCAAATAATCCTGAAGCTCGATCTCCGGTGCATCCAATACTCGCTGCTGCTTCTCATCATGCAAGTGCTTCTTAAGCATAGAAATATGGAACACGCTGTGTATACTAGACATCGATGCTGGAAGATCTAGTCTGTATGACACAGCTCCAATGCGCTCTAAGATCTGAAAAGGTCCAATACATCTCGGCGCAAGCTTCCCTCGCCTTCCGAATCGCTGTACGCCTTTCATAGGCGATACCTTAAGCATAACCAAATCTCCAACCTGAAACTCTAGGGGTCTTCGCCTCTTATCTGCATAGCTCTTCTGCCGACTCTGAGCGGCTAAAATCCACTCCCTGATCAAAGCTACCTTCTCAGTGGTCTGCCTCACTAGCTCGGGCCCAAGCATCAAGCTATCCTCCGGCTCGGCCCAGCATATCGACAAGGTCTCCCATACAATGCTTCATACGGGGCCATACCGATCATCGCTTGATAACTATTGTTATAAGCGAACTCTACCGGTGGAATATGATCCTCCCAACTACCTTGGAAGTCAATGACACATGCCCGCAACATGTCCTCCAACACCTGATTCACCCTCTCCATCTGGCCATCCGTCTGGGCGTGAAATACACTGCTATAAGATAGCGTGCTGCCAAATGAGTCCTGAAAACTCCTCCAAAAATGTGAAGTGAAAACCGATCCTCGATCTGACACGATCGTGTCCGGTACTCCGTGAAGTCGAACTATCTCCCGAATGAAGATTCTCGCATAAGCCTCGGCTGTATAAGTGGTCCTCACTGGAATAAAATGTGTTGACTTCGTCAACCGGTCCACTATCATCCAAACTGAATCATTCCCCTTCTTCGATTTCGGCAACCCCATAATAAAATCCGTGGAAATATCTGCCCACTTCCACTCTGGAATGGGTAAAGGCTGCAGTGTCCCTGCCGGTTTCTGATGCTCTGCCTTCACCTGCTGACAGCTAAAACATCTAGCCACATAGTCTGCAATCTCTCTCCGCATACTACTCCACCAGAAACGCCTCTTCAGGTCTTTGTACATCTTGGTAGTCCCTGGATGTACTGTGTACCGAGTACGGTGCGCCTCATCCAATAACTCCCTCTTCAACTCTGCACTGGCTGGCATAACCAATCTACCCTTCATCCATCTGCTCCAATGGTCCAGTCCACCTTAGGCTCTTTGGAAATCTCCCCCTTACGGGTTTGAATCCAAGAGTCCTCCAACTGAGCTCTGACAACCCTGTCACTCCAAGATGGCTGCACTGACATAGCTCCCAAGAATGCACTGGTTCCTCCAATCTCGGGTTTAATATCAAACTGGCTAAGAGTGATAAGATCTCTGTACAAGGAACACCTCAAAGCCGCAACCCGATGCCGACGCTTCCTACTCAAAGCATCTGCTACGACGTTCGCCTTCCCTGGATGATACTGAATCGCGAACTCGTAGTCCTTGATAAACTCAATCCACATCCTCTGCCTCTGATTGAGTTCCTTCTAAGAAAAGAGGTACTTCAGACTCTGATGGTCTGTGAATAGCTCAAACTGTACTCCATACAAGTAGTGCCTCCATGACTTCAGTGCAAACACCACTGCTGCTAACTCCAAGTCATAAGTGGGGTAGTTCTGCTCATGCACCCTTAACTGCCGTGAGATATAGGCTACTACCCTCTGAGTCTGCATTAATACACCTCCTAAGCCTATTAACGATGCATCTGTATATACGACGAATGTCCTGTCGCTGCTCGGAATGGTCAAAACCGGCGCTGTAGTCAAATTAGCCTTCAGAACATCAAAGGCCTTCTGGCACTCCATGCTCCATATGAACTGTACACCCTTCCTCGTAAGGTGTGTAATCGGCATCGCAATCTTCGAGAAGACCTGAATGAACTTCCTATAATATCCAGCTAAGCCCAAAAAGCTGCGAATCTCTGTCACCGTCTTCGGTGGCTCCCAATCAAGAACTGCCATGACCTTAGCCGGGTCCACTGCTATACCCTCTCGACTGATGACATGGCCAAGAAATCTGACTTCTGAAAGCCAAAACTCGCACTTGCTGAACTTAGCATACAGCTGATGCTCCTGAAGAGTCCTCAATGCTATCCGTAGATGCTCCTCATGATCTGCCTCATGAATACAGCAGGTGCATTGGTCAGTCCGAATGGCATGACCAAGAACTCAAAAGATCCATATCTAGTAAGAAAGGCGGTCTTGGGAATATCCATCTCCCGAACCCGCAACTGATGATAGCCAGAACGAAGATCAATCTTCGAGAAATACTGTGCTTCATGCAACTGGTCGAACAAGTCATCAATCCTAGGTAGTGGGTACCTATTCCGGATAGTGACCTTGTTCAACTCTCTATAATCTATGCATAATCTCATACTACCGTCCTTCTTCTTCACGAAGAGGACCGGCGCGCCCCACAGAGAATGACTCCGGCGAATAAAGCCCTGAGCTAACAACTCGTCCAACTGGGTCTGCAGCTCTCTCATCTCAGCTGGTGCCATGCGATAGGGTGCGCGGGATATCGGGGCTGTGCCTGGCTGTAACTTAATACATAACTCAACCTCTCTCACAGGAGGTAACCCAGGTATGTCCTGAAAAACATCCTGATAATCTGAGACAACTCTAGTCTCCAATAACTCGGCTCCCTGATCCCGTCGCATCACCTCCTCGATGTACGCCAAAAATGACTCCGCAAGTCGGTTGCCCTGAGAGGTAGCTACAATCATCTCGGACCCGTCGGACCAGTCAATACTAATGTGGTAGGAAGACAACCAATCCATACCAAGGATGACATCGAACTCGGACATAAGCAACACTATCAAATCCACTATGAACTCCGACTCGTCTAGACTGACGGTACACCTCCTACAAACGCTCTCCAGAATCGATACCTCACCTAAAGGGGTGGAAACAGATAGAGGGGTGTCTAGGGGCTGAGCTACGAGCTGGAGTCTAGTCATAAATGCATGCAAGATGAATGAATGCGAAGCTCCCGATTCGAAAAGAATACGGGCGGGAAGAGAGTTCACAAAGAACGTACCCTCCACTACAGCTCCACTGGCGCCATGATCACGAGGAACCACTGCATATACCCTGCCCGTGGCTGAAGACTGCTCTGCTGATGGTGCTGGAGAATATGGGATAATTTGTCCTTGGGGAACATCCTGAACTGCCTGAATCCGTCCCTCAGTCCTCTGAGCTGCTGGCGGCGCCTCGACTGTTGCTGGTTTGGACCTTTGCCCTGCTGGGCTCCTGCTGGTGCGCTGCGACACTCTGATGCCTTATGTCCGACCTTGTGACAGTTAAAACAGGATCCCTGGAACTTGCGCTGCTGATGCACTCTCTGCTCCTGCTGGTGTCCCCTTTTATAAGGGCCCTGATGCTGCTGCTGATGTCCAAAAAAACCTCTCTTGTTCTTTCCCTTGTGCCCACTCTGTCCGGTCTTGGCCTTCCCTTCCTTGTCTTTCTGGAACATAGAAGTCTTAATCTCCTGAGAAGTGGCAGCCTCAGCTACCTCCCTGACTGAATAAAATCTCCTCGACACGAGGTACCGTCGGAGATTAGGGCGGAGCCCAGCCAAGAACATCTGAGCCTGACGTTCTCCTGTCTGCCACATGCCTGTGAAATGTAACAGCTCCAAGAACCGGCTCTCAAAATCAGCCACTGACATGTCCCCCTGAGTCAATCGGGACAACTCAAGCTCCTTCCCAGTCCGTGCTGCAGAAGAAATGTACTGTCCATCGAAGAAATATATGAAGTCCTCCCACGTGAGGGTCAGCCTCTGCTCTGGAGTGAACTGGAGTCGGTACCATCTCTCGGCATCTCCCTTTAGGCTGTAGGATGCCAGTCTCTGCTTCTGGACTGAATCTACACCGAGTATATCGAGAAGGTTGCTCACGTCCTCCTTCCACTTATGGGCTGCAAGAGGGTCTGGTGACCCCTAGAACTCTGGTGCCCTCATCTTCTGATACCTCTCCACTATACGGAGCCAAGCCTCCTGCTCTGTGGTCTTATCTGGGACTGCTAGAGGAATGGCTGCAGGAGCGACCTCTGGAGGTCTCTCTCTGACAGGAACGGCAGGTATCCCCGGACTCTGCCTGGGTAGCTCTCCTGGTACAAGGTCTACCACGTCCTGCCATCTCTCTGCTCATAAGGAAATAAGAGTTTATGAGTCAAAATAGACTTCTATAACAAAATAGACTTCTATAAATAGCGTATCACAATACAATTTTCACAACATATAGTATTTGCACAAATACTTTAAACTTATACAAAAATAGTTGTCATAAAAAAAATTTCTCAAATTTTGAGATATACGCATCTATCGTCCTCACTCATACTAGGAAATCCTTACGGACTCTATACATGAATCCTAGGAAACTCTATCCTAGCTCCACGACTCGACACAGGATGATCCTAAGGATACTGGAACTAGAGCTCTGATACCAACTGTGATGCCCCTGGGTTCACACAAGGCTGCAGTCCTAGGTAAAACCAAGAATGTCAAACTTGCCATGCACCACACCGTGCAATAACATGTTTCACCATCACAATTCTATCACTCT
Source organism: Asparagus officinalis (assembly GCF_001876935.1). Taxonomy (NCBI): domain Eukaryota; kingdom Viridiplantae; phylum Streptophyta; class Magnoliopsida; order Asparagales; family Asparagaceae; genus Asparagus; species Asparagus officinalis. The sequence continues at coordinate 73,243,245 of NC_033796.1, forward strand.
AGTAGAGTCAATAACAGGTGTAGGTACAAAAAACAAGTAAAAGATAATACAAGAGATAACTGATGAACTGATAGGGATCAAAATACTATTTCATCATCCTACATACAGAAAATACAAAGACAATGTCTGAGATGAAAATACTGAGGTTCTCAACAAGCCTCAAATACAACAAGTCTGAATGAAGGATATAAGACATACAGCCTTTACAACATCTATAGCATAGTCCTCAAATGTATAATACCAACTACAGTGGAGCCCAAAGAAATTATTACATAGCTAAAATGTAAAGTTGAACACTAAAGTGGTCCGCTATTAACCTGCGGCTCTCCGTGCTCCTGGCTCGTGACCTGAAAGGGGGAGGAACAACGAGCGTCAAAGCGCTAGCGAGTAACATCACAACCAACCCCAAGGGAAAAGGGCTCGTTGTTTAAGAAAATACAGTGATTATATGATAGATATAAAATCATTTATCTTACTAAAGAGAGTTTTAGTATTTAGAAATTTACAACACGAGCATAGGTACGTCGAGCGAAATAATCCAAACAAGGAAACCCTCATGTATATACCTTGTATCTCAAATTGTAAATCCCTAAACACCAGACCCGAGGTTCTAGTACAGAAAACAATAATAAAAGAAATACAGCTAATCTCAGAGCAAAATTACAGTGCCATACCATAGCTAACATGAACATCATGTTATTACTTACATGAATATCATATCGAGATTTACATAAGTGTTATGACATAAACTCACATGAGTGACATGTCAAAAAACGATTAAGTGTCCAAAACATAGACTATATATATTAAACGTCCAACTCATGGACTGAATATAATCGTTGTCCAACGCATGGACCAGATGTGACCGTTGTCCAACGCATGGACCGGGTGTGACCGTTGTCCAACGCATGGACCGGATGGTAATGCATATCCAGCACGAGGATTAAAAATAGCTTTGCATGTCCAACACGAGGACTAAGAGGTAATGCTTGCCCAACACGAGGACTGTGGATTTTAGTCCAACACGAGGACTGTGAAATGGTGAAAATATCACTGGGATACATAGTGAAATCTACCTATATCAATTCACAGTCAAAACTGTGTATAAATCTATAATTGGTACCCTCAGGTCTTCTATCATGCCTGGGTACATAGTAAGACCAAATACCAATGTCAGATAGTCCAGGAAATAACTCGAACCTGAAAAAATATTCAAAAATGTACAAAACAGGGAAAATGCAACAGAGAGTGCTGCGGTCGACCGATCCGGTCGAACGAACTCTGGCACGAGCCTGGCGGTCGACCGCTAAGCATCTCGGTCGACCGACCAGACGTCGCGGTCGACCGGATAAATGTCACGGTCGACCGAACAAGCGTCACGGTCGACCGAATAAACTTGGCGGTCGACCGAAGCTCTAAAACGAGCTCAGTGGCGCCAAGCGGATAGAAACCCATATCTGAGTTTCTGTCAGCTTGAAACCTGAATCAAAATTCTTTGTTAAATAAAATCTAACTTGTAGAGGTGTTATGAATCAGTAAAATCGTGAAAATAAACCTTTAAAACTTTGCCACCAAGATTCTATAATTGTATAAACATGATTCTCTACGCTGCCAATCCAAAATCTCGCTGAAAAATCCTCCAGATCTCCTCCTAAGCACCAAATCCAGCTAGGGTTTGAGATCTGGGAGATGGGGGCTAGGGTTTTTGAGCCTGAGGTGAAGAGAGGCTCTCCTGGGTTGAGTTGGTATAAATACCAACTCCCTAACCCGACCCGAAACCCAAAAGACCAAATCAAAACCGCAAAGAAAACAAAACCTGGAAGCTCTCTGACCGCTGTGCGGTCGACCACGTCGGTCGACCGCCACGGTCGACCGCGTCGGTCGACCGCGCATCACAAAAATGCCTGCTGCTGGGCATTTCACACGCTGGCCGATTTCTTTCACTTAAAATCACTTTTGGTGTTCTCAAACACAGATAATTACATTCATATGATATATATATGTGTATATATATATGATTATTCATCACAAGGAAAATATTTACTATTAATAATTCACATTTATTTATTGTAGAAATTTTCTGGGTTTTACAGCTCGGTTACAACCTCTCCCTAGGTTCGTCAACCGACGCCACTCCTCTTAGGACGATCCCCGACTCTCGCCACACACTTCTCTTACAATAATTGATTTTTCTCAACTATGGATTAGAACACAATGAAAGCTCACACTCAATGTTACAACTCTCACCAAGCCAACTATACTATGTATGCAAATACAATAAGCTCAAAGTGGGTATGTGTGTAATAATGATTAAATAAAATCAAATCAACTAAACTCAAATATAAAATCTAGCTTAAGAACAATGATAATCAAACAAATATATAAATGTAAAGCTAGAGTTTGAGTTTAGAAAACTTCTCAATTGATAACAAGAGATAGAGGGAGGATAGTTGGAAGCTCAAACTTCAATAGATAATCTCCTCAAGCTATTGTGGAATTGATTCACAAAACCGAAACACTCAAATGCTTAAAAGCTTCTTAAAACAAACTTAAACAAATACTAAACAAGTTTAAACCCTTGTTAAACTATTTTAAAAACATTCTCTTAGATAGTTTGGAGAGCTGAAGGTAATGGGGTATTTATACCCACTTAAAACTTCAGCATAAACCCCAAGCAAATGACAAAAAAGCCCAAAGCAAACAGCTCAAAAAAAAATAGCCGTTGTAGTCCAACGGTCATATCGGCGGTCGATCGTAAAATATTCGCAGTTGACCGTGAAGAATAAAAAGGCGAAGAACTGTTCTGGACAAGCGACGGTCGACCGCGGTGGTCGACCGCGAAACTCTCTGGACTAGCGACGGTCGACCGCGAGTCTTGGCGGTCGATCGTGGTAGTCGACCGCGAACTGACACTACAGAAAAACAGGTTTGAAAACATATTTTTTTGACTTTTGGAAAATTAATAAAAATAACAAATGAAGTCCAAAAATTATGAAACTTTGGGAAATGTATATAAACATGTAAATGAACATATTACAAAATTTTTTTTCCAAATTGCATTTCCCATTTGTGAAAAATCATCATTTTGCAAAAGTAGTCCAAAACCCGAAAATGTAAACATGTGAATTTTGACATTTAGGCTAAACCATGTTTTGAAACTTTGCACAATGATTATATAGACTTAATAAAATATATATATGATTATTGTTAAGTCCAAAAGCTAAGAACACAGAATTTTCACAAAATTGCATATTCTATGCAATGTTTTCAAAAAACACAGTAGTAAATATGAAATATTTGATTTCATATTTATAAACATGAAAACTCAAAAACTATGTATGTATATATAATAACTATATATATGCATAGAAACCAAAACTTATGTATATATATATTGAACTTGGATCTTCAACTTGAATTTGCATAGCTTCAACCACTATTCCACCAACCTCCATTTGATATGATCGTTATGGCGCAATCCATCCATCCTCCAACACGTTGGTTGCCTAGAATAAATACAAAAATACAAATACTAAACAAACAACATTAGATGTAAATTGTTTGCTAAATCACCATCAAAACAAGAAGGCCAACATATGACACTATTTGGTTGGACAAAAAATCTATGTTATTTCCAACGTCAATCTAATATGGGTGTTCATGATGCAACCGACTTCTATGAATTGGCGGCTAGCAAGATGGGCTTTGCTTCTATCATAGTACGACATCCACTTTAAAAAACAGAAGTTGGTCAAAGGACAGACAATTAGTGATCTTCTAGCGGTTCACCCTATGAAAGATAAAGCTGAACTATATGAAGATTTGCCAAATGAAACCTACAAAGTCCGCACTACCTCCCATCAGTAACTGTGGTAGTTGTATTTCGACGGTGCTTCCTGATCAACTCATATGGCAAGCACTCCTGGACGTTCAAAGATATCTTCAGAAGTTGGAGTTATCCTAGTTTCCCAGAAAAACATATGATACCTCGAGCCTATTTACTGATCAGTCCAAGCTCCAACAACGTGGCTAAAAATAATACGCTTCTCATTGGACTCAGTTTTTCCAAATAGCTGGGAGTAGAGTACCTAGAAGCCTTTGGCGATTCTCAGCTAATAATACGAATTCAAGAATTCAGACTTGATCCCGTACCACAAAGCTGCTGTTGAAATGGCAGAATCATTTGAAGACTTCTTCATCGAGTACATCACGTGCCTTAAAAATACTTACGTGGATGCACTGGTGGTACTAGCAGTCTCTTTAGTATAGCCTCCTGAGACAGAATAACTAGTTACTTGGAGAAATCATCAGGTTTTCATACCAGACTATGCCTTAGACATCAAAGAGGTGCATGCAACCAGAATCGAACTCAAACCTAGAGACTAGTGTTTCCCTATTATTGATTATTTCTTACCCGACATCTTGCCAGAAGACATAAAAGAAAGGGACTCAGTCTAGTGAAAAGCGTCAAGGCTTTATTATAATGTAGCAACACAGATGCTCTATCACCGTACATATGATGGTATGTTGCTCCGATGTCTTTCAACCAAGGAATCAGAAGAAGCCCTCAAAGAAGCACATGATGGAACTTGTGGTGCACACCAGTCGGGTCCCAAACTATATGATCGCCTCAGGAGACTGGGCTATTATTGGCCAACTATGATCAAGGATGTAGTCATGTATGAACGACAGTGCCATGCATGTCAGATACATGCCAATTTCATGCATCAACAAACAGAGCACATGCACCCTTCAACCACATCCTGGCAATTTGAGACCTGGGGAATGGATGTTGTTGGTCATATTTTCTCTCTGTCAGTCAAAAGTGACCGCTTCATTTTAGCAATCACTGACTACTTCTCCAAGTGGGCTGAAGCAATTCTACTCAGAGAAGTAAAGATGAGCAACATCATTAAGTTTATTAAACAACATATCATCTACTGATACGGTGTTCCATGATGAATCATGCATGACAACAGCCCTCAGTTTGTCAGCAACGCATTCATCAAATTCTGGGGAAAGTTAAGAATTCAAGATGTCTCATCAATAGCTTATAATCCTACTGTTAATGGTTTAGCTGAAGCCTTCAACAAGACCATCATCAAAATCTTGACAAAGCTAGTAAAAACCAATAAGCGAGATTAGGATGACAAACTTGGTGAGGCTCTCTAGACCTATCGTACCACAATCCACACACCTACCAGAGCAACTTCATATTCTTTAGTGTATGGGTGCGAGGCTATCCTTTCCTTGGAGATTCAGATTTCATCCCTGCGCATCACTCTTGCAATAGGGATGACGAAGGAAGGGCAACATCAAAAATGTCTTGAAGAAATCAAGATGTTAGACGAGAAACACGTGGAAGCTCAACAACAAATTGAGTTATACCAAGATAGAATCTCCAAAGCCTTCGACAAAAAAGTCTGACAATGGGTTTTTTAAGAGGGAGACTTAGTACTTGTCGTTTATAGTAGATTTGGTCTACTCAAATGGAGCATATCGCTTAATTACCCAAGATGGTGATAAGATGATGATGCTAATTAATAGAAAGTTTATGAAGAAGTACTACCCGTAGTACATTCTGTTAGATATAGGTGTCCTGCAGGCAATAATTGTATATTATAACAGGACCTATATGAATATAACATCCTTATTTAAAATGATAGTATGCTATTTTGATCAGATTTATCTGCTATTTTAATACAGATAAAGTCCTTAGAATGATACTAGACTATTAGACATTTCGGATATGATTATAATGAAGAGATTTGATTTGTCGCTAACGTATATTCTAAAATGTTCCTAGTCGATAAAGTGTTGAAATGGGACATCATCACTTTGGGAAAACTAGTGTATACTCTATTTCTCCTTTGGTAGGATGATGATCCATCTCTTGGATCATTAATATGATACATCAAGATATAGTATACAGGTGACTCATTAGTGAATGAGTTGACTGAATGACACACTGAGAATATCTAGTTTGTAATTATACTTAACTGTCAAATAGAAGTTCTCAAGTGATATAGTACATAGTAGTCTCTTAACCTAAGGCATGAGTGTAATATCTTACATGTCAATATAGGTGTACTTAGACTTTTACCTAATCACAATTCTCATTGAGTTGTGCATAACAGTTCTTATTGGGTGCATCCCGAGACATAAGTAGATATCGAGATGCTAAGATAGGATTCGTCTCTCCCAGTATAAGGGGTTGATGTCATAAGATTATTTGATATAACTATAGCCAAAAAATCCTTGGCCGAGGTAAATAAGATAAACTGAGTGTCAGTTTGATCTTATAGGTTATGAGTTTAATATCAACAAACACTAACCGAGCTATTAGGATTTGACAGTTTTCCATACCCTAGGCTCGATAGTTTGACATGGTTTGACGAAGAGACTGGACTGTATAATATTATCATTGAGTGGTCCTGATAAAATTGTGTTAGCATCTTGTAGATATTTATCATAACTTATACCCGGGTAGCCTTCATATGTAGCTAGCACCTCTATTGTACTTGTGGATATCATCCACTACCGAGTTCTTAAGTTGGGCCCTAGAGTCATACCAAGCGTGTACTTAAATCCTATGAAACACTATTTATAGAGTGCTGCGTATGATTAATACGCATATATGATTTTACCGGATACACATAAACGGTTATGTATATCGGTAAAATCAGAATGCTATGTGCTTAGAAAATAAATTTGAGTATTTTTCCCATAAAGTTAACTTTTAGTCAACTAGTTGACTTTTTTGTCAACAGTTAACTTTTGGTCAACTCATTGACTTTTTTGGTCCTATGATGACTTAGTGGTCAATGATTGTAAAGTTACAAAATATCTTATTTATGAAATACCGTATTGATGTGGTATTTTTATTTATGAAATACGTACTTCATTATACCTTGATTAATGAGTCATAAGATGAGTCATTAAGGGGGTATGGTTTGGGAACATAGTTTTAGCACATAGTTTTGATTCTTCAAGATTCATTGCATGACTCATGAGATGAGTCATTGCATGACTCATGAGAGAATCATTGTTTTGATGACTCATGGTGTGACTCATAGAATGAGTCATTCATGTCATGACATATTATTCCTCTATAAATATGAGCACTCTTTTTTCTTTCATGGTTAATGAAAAAAATAAAATAAAATGTTCATTCATAGTTGCTTTCCATAAAAGAAAAGAAGAGAGATTTACCCCTTACTAAACTCTAGCAATCTTTGAGTAAGAGGAAGTAGTAGGATTTTAAAGTACCCCAGGGTGGATATCTTGCCTTGTGTCTCAAGAAGACTCCGATTTTATCAAGCTCACTTCAAGGCTTCGAGATCCACTACAAAGAGATTTACTACTACAAGGAGCAAGAGCTAGGAATTGTTCGATCTTCCATCGAATCATGCTTCGAAAGTATGACATTTTACCTATTGTATGCTCTCTTTAATATAGGGATCATGTTAGATTTAATTAGGATGGTCCTAACTTGTTTTTCATGCTCTCTATATGCTTAGTATTATTATACATACAGTCTTCTGTTGCGTATTTTGCATATATTTAGAACGAATTTCCAACATGGTATCAGAGCCATGATTCCATCTAATTAAATCTTAACATGAATATCTAACTCATAGAGGTCTTTGTACTTGCTTCTAATTACTAGTCTAATTAAAATATGTTTTAATGAAACTAGTTAATTTATTCAAGTTGTTTTGTCATTAGTTATACTAATTGTTGATTTAAAAATATGATTTTTGGTTCATAAGTTTTTAAGAGTAAAAACACTTGTATATATTGCAAAACACTTATTTACAACTAGTGTAGTTGTATGTTAGAAACATGATAGTCCTATTTGAGTTAGGATAATCCCTATGTTATCTAGTTTTCCAATTTGTTACATAACTAGACAGATGTATATTTCTTAATGTTGATTAAGTTATATGTTTTATATCATCTTGCGTGGATGTTATGTTTATGGATGGTAGTGAACAACGATTCTCTTGCTTTTATTGTATTGATATAATATAGCTAGAAATGTAATATTATTTTCGACCTCTTCCTTCCCCGAGCATAAGCTACTCCTACGGGTTAAGGCACTTGCTCACCAATCATGGGCTACGCCTACGGGTATAGGCCCTTGTTCGAGTGTGGAGAGTATGGTTGTTTAGTTTAGTTATTTTATTTATGGATTTTATTTTACATTCAATACAATATTATTTCCCATCTTATGAGATGGTTTTTCTATTATAAATGGGGCTTGCATGTCCTATGTATATGTGATTGTAATAATACAGGATTTGCAAGGGAGATAGCACTGCAAGGAGTTGCAAATTGCTTACCAAAATGTAATTAGTGTAGTTGCATTTTATTCCTTTAAGTTGTCCACTACCATTCCGTATTACTATTACATATGTTGATATGTTGGTTGTGCCCTAATTGTAGATGTCAATACAATTGGGTGCTATATTTAGCAAAGTTAATATCTCTATCTCACTAGAGAAATAGTTTTTTATTATAAAACTTATTTTAATCTTTGTGAGACATGGCAATAAGAGTTTATTGACCATAGAGTGGTGAGACCGACATTAACATAGCGTTAGTGTGAAAGATAAATAAACCTAAAGCATTTAAAAGAAATATATTTAGAACGAAATTTTAACTAGTGTCAAGAAAAGTAATTATGAAATATAGCTTATGGGGTGATGCCCAACTTAAGATTAGGGGTGATGCCTAGTCTTTCGCACTATAGTCTTAAAGAGTGGTGGTTACTTAACTAAGGTCCGATGAATATTCTCGGTGAATAGCTCAGAACCCTCCCACCAATCTTGTGCTTACCTGGCTAGTTTAATTGTTGCAAGTATAAATATAGAGTATCTTTTAACTATATCAAGTTTGATTACGGTAAAAGATTTGTGAAATCGTTCGTAGCCCTCCATCATTTCAACTGAATACTATTATGCATATAAATACTATGTTTGTTAGCATACGTCAAGGCATAACTATTCTATGGCTAAGTAGTATTCATCTGTATATTAGATATAAAGATAGCTTAAGTAGGTTATGCGACTTTGTTGGCATACCTCAAGAGTTTGTATAAGTTAAATTTATGCTAGTCAAGAAATGATGGGTCCAAACATGACTAGCAATTTGTGATTTGTTGGCATATGTCAAGGTCATAAAAGATTAGGGGTAAAATCATATTACGAATTACAAGAGTGTAAAAGACAAAAGTTGTCTACCAATTATTGAGTGTATCAATTTGTTAGCATACGTTAAGGTTGATGCATTCAATGATAGTTGGATCTTGATCCCACTTGAAAACAAGGGGTGTTTTCCGTTCACCTCTTATAAGGTTTTGAGGGACTCGAAAAATAGTGGGAGGTATAACTTAGATGAAAATGATTCAAATCTATTTTATGTAATTGAACATCTGCTAAAATATTTTTTTCCTCTCTCTTTTAGACCATTATGTCCGGCTTAAAAATTATATCAGAACAGAACAAGTTAACTGATCCTAATTGCATAGACTGGTTGAGAAATGTTAAGAGTATATATCCAGAATTCTTAGCCTCACTCGTCAAGAAGAAGCAAGATGTTGCTTCATCTTCAAATAAGTTTGTTACTCATAATTGTTTTTCTATAAATCCTACATCTTTGGTATTAGATACCGGATCAAGATCTCACATCTGTAATTTGTTACAAGGGTTGAGAAGTAATAGGAAACTTGGAGCTGGAGAGATGACCCTACAAGTTGGCAATGGTGCAATAGTTGTTGCACTTGCAGTAGGGGATTTTCATCTAGTTTTGCCAAATAGAAACATTTTGATTTTAAAAAGCTGCTATTTTGTACCAACTATGATGTGCAATATAATATCCATATCTTTATTAGATAAAGATGGATATATATTTAAGTTGGAGAACAATGTTATGAATATCATATTTAATCAAAAGCTGATTGCTTATGGAACATTGTGTAATGGCATCTATATTCTTAATCAAAACACAATTTTGAATACTCATCGGCATCTATATTCTTAATCAAAACACAATTTTGAATACTCATCACACTAATAAAAGAAAGCACTCAGTTATGAATGATGCTTTCTTATGGCATTGTAGACTTGGTCATATTAATAAAGAAAGACTTGGCGAGCTACATGAGCATGGATATTTAGATCCATTTGACTTTGAGTCTTATGATACTTGCAAGTCTTGTCTTAAAGGTAAAATGACCAAGACGGGAACTGGAGCAAGAGTTACAAAACTCTTAGGATTGATACATATTGATGTATGTGATCCTATGTCTATAATGGCCAGAGGTGATTACTCCTACTTTATTACTTTTAATGATGATTTTTCAAGATTTGGACATGTTTTTGATGAAACACAAGTCTGAAGCATTTGAGAAATTTATTGAGTATAAAAATGAAGTTGAGAACCAAACAAGCAAGAAAGTTAAAATTCTTCGATCGGATCGAGGAGGTGAATACTTAAGATCGGAATTCCTGGGGTTTTTAAAAGAGAACTCATGTTACTCCACCCTTTACACCACAGCAAAATAGCGTATCAGAAAGGAGGAATCATATCCTATTAGATATGATACGTTCCATGATGAGTAATGCTGAGTTACCTTTTTTATTCTGGGGGTATACGTTAGAAATAGCAGCACACTTACTGAATAAGGTTCCAACTAAAGCAGTGCCTAAACTTCCGTATGAGATATGGAGTGGGAAGAAACCACATATTAATTATATTAAGATTTAGGGATGTCATGCTTATGTAAAAAAGAAAGATCCCAAAAGTTAGAGGCACGCTCAGTATTGTGTAAATTTGTAGGATATCCAAAGAATTCTACCGGATATCAATTCTACCATATCAATGAACAAAACATAATATTGCAGATCCTTTCACAAAAGCAATTGCTCGTACACAATTTGAAAAACTTGTTGAGCTATTGGGTATTAGATACTACAATGATTGGCCTTAGTGCAAGAGGGAGTTTGTTAGATATAGGTGCCCTACAGGCATTAATTGTATATTATAACAGGACTTATATGAATATAACATCCTTGTTTAAAATGATAGCATTCTATTTTGGTCAGATTTATCTGGTATTTTAATACCGATAAAGTCCTTAGAATGATACTAGACTATCAGACATTTCGGATATGATCGTAATGAAGAGATCTAATTTTTTGCTAACATATATTCTAAAATGATCCTAGTTGATGAAGTGTTGAAATGGGACATCATCACTTTGGGAAGACTAGTATATACTCTATTTCTCCTTTGGTAGGATGATGATCCATCTCTTGGATCATTGATGTGAGACATTAAGATATAGTATACATGTGACTCATTAGTGAATGAGTTGACTGAATGACTCAGTGAGAACATCTAGTTGGTAATTAAACTTAACTGTCAAATAGAAGTTCTTAAGTGATATAGTACATAGTAGTCTCTTGACCTAAGGCATGAGTGTAATATCTTACATGTCAGTATATGTGTACTTAGACTTTACCTAACCACAGTTCTCATTGAGTTGTGCATAACCACAGTTCTCATTGAGTTGTGCATAACGGTTCTTGTTGGGTGCATCCTGAGACATAAGTAGATATTGAGATGCCAAGATGGGATTTGTCTCTCCCAGTATAAGGGATTGATGTCATAAGATTGTTTGATATAACTATAGCGAAGGGATCCTTGGCCGAGCTAAATAAGATAAACTAAGTGTCAGTTTGATCTTATAGGTTATGAGTTTAATACCAATAAACACTAATCGAGCTATTAGGATTTGACAGTTGTCCATACCCTAAGCTCGATAGTTTGACATGGTTTGACGAAGAGACCGGACTGTACAACATTATCACTGAGTGGTCCTGATAAAATTGTGTTAGCATCTTGTAGATATTTATCATAACTTATACCTGGGTAGTCTTCATGTGTAGCTAGCACCTCTATTATACTTGTGGATATCATCCACTACGGAGTTCTTAAGTTGGGCCCTAGAGTCACACCAAGCGCGTACTTAAATCCTATGAAATACTATTTGTAGAGTGATGCGTATGATTAATACGCATATATGATTTTACCGGATACAAATAAACGGTTATGTATATCGGTAAAATCAGAATGCTATGTGCTTAGAAAATAAATTCTAGTACTTTTCTCATAAAGTTACAAAATATCGTATTTATGAAATACCGTATTGATGTGGTATTTTCATTTATGAAATACACACTTCATTATACCTTGATTAATGAGTCATGAGATGAGTGATTAAGGTGGTATGGTTTGGGAACATAGTTTTAGCACATAGTTTTGATTCTTCATGATTCATTGCATGACTCATGAGATGAGTCATTGCATGACTCATGAGAGAATCATTGTTTTGATGACTCATGGTGTGACTCATAGAATGAGTCATTCATTTTATGACATATTCTTCCTCTATAAATATGAGCTCTCTTTCTTCTTTCATAGTTTATGGAAAAATGAAATAAATGGTTTATCTAGCAATCTTTGAGTAAGAGGAAGTAGTAGGTTTTTAAAGTACCCCGGGGTGGATATCTTGCCTTGTGTCTCAAGAAGACTCTGATTTTATCAAGCTCACTTGAAGACTTGGAGATCCACTATGAAGAGATTTACTACTACAAGGAGAAAGAGCTAGGGATTGTTCGATCTTCCATCGAATCACGCTTCAAAAGTATGACTTTCTAACTCTTGTTTGCTCTCTTTAATATAGGGATCATGTTAGATTTAATTAGGATGGTCCTAACTTGTTTTTCATGCTCTTTACACGCTTAGTATTATTATACATACAGTCTTCCGTTGCGTATTTTGCATGTATTTAGCACGAATTTCCAACACATTCAGGATAACCTATTAAAAATAAATATGTTGCATGCAATTTGACTTATTGTACATATTGTGCATATTCATACATATAATTCCGTATTAATGATGGCAGCAATGCCCACCGACAGGAAGTTCCTGGAGAATACTATACATAGCATTCTTAAGGATAACCCAACATCAATTAACTATTTAAGATTGAACCCAATCATCTAAATAGTTTTTCTTAATCATTATTAAGATGATTAAAATTCTTCTTTGAAGGTTTCAAGGTTCCTTTAGATATGAAGTACACTTTACTGGCTTCAATCCAATTGGAACAAATCATTTGAATCTATTTAAATCCGTTTTAAAACAAACTCCTAATAACTAGAATCCCCTCGTGAAGCGAAAGATAAGAAAATATATTCTTTCCTTCATCCACGGTCCTTGGTTATTTCTAATGGTCAGGATTACTTTATCAACATTCCTACTTTGGTTCTTTAATCACTCTCCCATTGGGACTACAATCCGATGATTCCATCTAATCGGATTCCCCCCATAAAACTCTCATTGTATAATTGTTGAACATTTGATAATTTATAGTCTTTCATTACAAAATATCTCACTGATCAATCAATTAATGGTGGGATCACTAAATCAAAGTCATTAGTTATCATAACATTTGATGATTAGACTCCAATAAGAAGCGAAAGATAAGAAAATACCTTCTTTCCTTCTGTCATAAGGATTTAATCAAAGAAGTGAAAGATAAGAAAATATACTCTTTCCTTCTTTCCTTCTGTCATAAGGATTTAATCAAAGAAGTGAAAGATAAGAAAATATACTCTTTCCTTCTTTCATGATTAAACCCATACATCCTCCCACTATGTCCTTATTGTCAAGGAAACATTAGCAATTAGAACCATTCTTATCGTTTCTACTACCTTCAAACTTGAACGATCAAACCTTTAGACAGTTTAGAGTTATCCAAATTCCACATTTTGCTCACGTGAGTTAAAATATCTTTTCAGAGTCAACGCCATTTGGCACGACTCAAATATGATTCTTGGAGCGGAGATCCCACTCTGAATTTCCTTCCAGAATCTCTAATGCACGTGAACAAGGACTCCCCTCCGAAGAGAAAGATAAAAAAACACCTTCTTTCCTTTCAAAATCAGGTTCGTCTCTGCCAAAAGAAAAGACATATCAGAGTTTGTCTTTGCCCCAAGAGAAGACACACAACTCTAAAAGTCTACATGTGTAGCCAGTTGTCATTACAAATTTAATGACACTTAAATCTATGCCTATCATGCATTGTGGATTTTATCTCTGTCCTTAATCAGAGATAAGTCTACATCTAACATATGTAGCCGGGTAGTCAATTCCCATAAGAATGACGAAGCTTACAAATTTAATATCGTAGCACAAAGTCTAAGAGAATTTACTCTTTTAGCATAACGTTTTATGTAGAACGGACTTTGACAATCTGCATGCTAGTCCGACTCAAACGATAGTCGGTAAAGGCTCATCAAACCCGTTTATGCCTGAGGGTTTGCCAAAAATCATATAAGTATTATGCTTATTTATTCCAAATAGAATGAGTAATCATAATAGCAGTTTTGTTTCACGTATATACTTATATATATATATATATATAATTATATATATATATATATATATATATATATATTATATATATATATATATATATATATACTAGGTATATATATAACTACTATATAATATCATATAATATATAGTATTATATTATATATTATATATATATGATATATACTATACGTGTGTTGTTGGCTGTGTATATATATACTATATATATAGTAGGTATATTATAAGCATTAATGAGGTTATCCTTGTCATACCGAGGGATTTCGGCTCATTGAACGTCCTCCAAACACACCTATGACCATATTGAAGCGACATTATGGATGGATGCCGCTCCATTAAACTTTATGCTGACATGATTCTAAACCCGCATACTACGACCCAAGTTCTCGGGCTGACATGCCGTCGTCAGTTTGACACCTTCATCGAGCGCATGCTGAAAATGTTGCTATTCATTTCAAGAAGCCGTATAATATTGATACGCGAGTGGATGAAGGCGTCAAAGCGACGGACGGCGTTCACCGCCAAACTTGCGATGTGTTGGGATTATTAGAATATGTAGGTGGCAAGTTAACGGAACGGATAATCCATAATGTCGCCCTCGAATTCATGTTGATTTTAGAGGCGCTCAAAATGAGGAAACACCGCTCCAGTAATGACAAGGATACCCATTAATGCTGGCTCTCTCGTCTCTCGTCTCTGCTCTATATATATTATATATATATATATATTATTATAATAGATATACTAATATATATATATATATGAGAAAAAATGCGGTATGCTTTGGTGTTGAGGGTGCATAATCCCCCTCCACTCACTTCCAAATTCGTTACATAGCCCCGATGCCACTCCTCAACTACTGTGAAGTGTGATCGCCGCCCATTTTGAATGAGTGGAAGGAAATTAGTGCCACTCCACTACCAGCCACAAAATTTATGCTTGGTTACCCAAAGGCATACTATATTTCTCTCTCTCTCTGCTATCTCTCTCTCCTCTCTCTGCTCTCTCTCTATTATTATATTTATATACTAATATATATATATATATATATATATTATCTATATATTATAGTATATATATGAGAAATATCGAGTTATGCGTGGTTACCAAGCACAAAAAGTTATGCTTGGTAGTGAGGTGTCACTTGTTCCCTCCACTCATTTCAATGTCGGCCGACCACATTCACGATGACGGTAATGAGTGGATAAGGATGGCTTGACACATCACTACCAAACACAAAAATTTGTGCTTACGGGTACACAAGCATACCCATATTCTATATATATATAATATAGTATATATATATATATTATATATATATATATATATATATATATATAATATATATACTATATATATATTATATATTTATATATATATATAGTATATATATATATATATATATATATATATTATATATATATATATATATATATATATATATTATACACACACACACACAATATATATATATTATTATATATATATATATATATATATATATATATATATATATATATATATATATATATATAGGTCATGCTATCACTCGGTAGGCAGCTTGCGATGGCAGATCTTCTCCTCTAGCTTAGATAGCTTCTCTTCATAAGTTCGTGCAAGCTCTGCCTTCAAATCAACTTTTATAGTGTCCTCGGTGGTAGTCAAAGCCTTGGTGACCTCCGTTTCCATCTCTGCCAGCTTCTCTTCATGAGAGTTCATTTTCTCGAGCATCTTAGCACAAGCATCCTCGACACCGGTCAAGTCGTCTTCCATGGTGATTCGAGCATTCTTGGTGTCTTCAAGGGCTTTCTTGAGGCTGGCTATCTTTGCCTGGATCAATTCAAGAGAACGGAGCAAACTAGCCCTGGTTTTCGCCTTCCTATGGAAGCTTGCTCTCATCTGTTCAACATGAATCTGTAGCATTTGGAGTTCGAGTTCAGCAGATGCCCATGAAACACACCACGCCTTTAAGCCAGATTCCATATAAGCAGGTATATATGAAGAAGCACCAGGAGTTCAGAGTTCCTTCAGCTCTCGAAGTTCCTGCTTTAACTGATCCAGGTCTGCTACATTAGAATCAGCCAAATCTACATATCCTTCTTCCTTGATGTCTGTCACATGCCGATCAAGGAATCATCTGAAAGTGTTGAAGGGCAATCCCTTGTGAAGGACTTTGTCGATCATCAAATTCAGAAAAGAGGCGAAGCTATTAAGTTCGGAGTACTTTGATAGAATCATATAGTAATGAGGGAGGCGCTGAAAGAAAAGAAGAGGAAGTAAGCACTTCAAAAGTTACTAATTATAGTTCTGATATTTAGGACTTTAAAGTAACCACAAGAGAGAATGTACCAATTCCAGCAAAGGATCCCTCAGATTGGCGTTCTTCCTCTGTCCCCGCTAATTCAGCCTTATGGGTCACTGGAGTTTGTTCAGATTCAATGACATTAACGGACCAACTTCATCAGTTGGTCTCATGACTTGAATAGCCGGGCTAGCCTTAACTCCAAATGAAGTTTTTATAATCATTGAGTCCGAGGGCCTGATGATCTCCTTTTTAGTCACCAGTGGTTCTTGTTGGACAGAAGGAGCCTTTGATGTAGTTTGAAGAATAACAACCTCAGGGTGGGAGGTAGATGGCTGGGCTTCAATAGTATCTTGCCCCAAACCTGAGGTATCAGAATCTTTAGGCTATTTTGTAGCCTCTAAAGTAGTAGCTACATCAGATCAGTGGCTGGTCCTACAATCAAAACTCCTACATGGCTACTCACAACTATCAACTGTAGAAGTAACTTTGGGGTAAGATGCATACATACAGACGAACCAGTTCCCATGGTTGGCCCTGTAGCTTGACTCTGACTCGAGTCTGATAGCATATCAGAAATAAAATTAAGGTCAGACTCAGAGAAAGTGATCATCCAGCTAAAGTCTTACCCAAAAGAATCTCCAACTGTATCATCATAGGCAGCCTCCTCTTCAGCCGGCTCCTCCATAACAACATCTGCAAAAATGCTAAACTTTTAATACAAAAGAAAAAGCAAGAATCTACATCAAATGGAGGTTAACTTTACCTTTATCTACTTCAATAAAGCCAGCACGTATACTCACTTCCTTCAGATTCTCTAAAAGAAGACGAAGCGCACAAACAATTAGAGGAGGTACAAATTTTGAGTCACTCAATTCTCCGAATTGCCACCCAAATAAGGTAGTATCTATACTAGATATACCTGGCCTGGAGGCCTTAGAAATGATGTCAACAATGAGATGGAGTTGGAACTCAGTATCCATATCAACCTCAGTGTCCAAAGGTTCTTCATTAATGGCGTCATACACTTGCTTGATGAAGTTTGGTCCCTCAGGGGGAACGAACTCAGGAGATGTGGGTTCATTTAGGATTTCACCTTATTCTAACCCCTTATGAATGAAGAACGGAAGATATGATCAGTAAACTTGAAGATGGAGCTTCAAAAGCAACATAAAGATGAAATATTACCTCCTCCCCTAAAAAAGATCTCGCTGACTGGCACTTCTTGAGACATGAGTAATTCAATGTGCGGCCTCTACACGACTCTCTTTACTGTTTTCATTGGTCTAGGTCCTTCATAAGTGGTAGTACTCTATTGTTGAACATTAGTATGTACCTCGATCTTAGTGGAAATTGCTATTTGAGCTCGAGGAACCTTTGACCGAGACCTTGGAGGTGAAACTGTTGAAGCTCAGGATCTTTTCTTACTGGTGGGTCGAGTCTCAATGGGTACTGTCTCTTCTTCTTCATCTCCCTCATGAACCTCTACGGTCATTTGATTAGGATATGTGAGAATAACATTTTTTGGGAGAGGGCTTCTTCGGAAGATCCTTTCCCTTGGAATGTGAAGGAGAAAGTGTTTTATCTGGAGATTTGGCTTAGTCGAATCAATGAGTTCTATGGACGACAGGTGAACTAGCACCCTCTCTTGAGGTACGAGTAGGTAAGAGATCTGCTATATCTTCCTCTTCATTATTCCCTACATCAGTGCCTTCATCTCCAGCATTATCTTCTTCTTCTGCTTCTTTGGAGGTCCCAGCTTCGTCTATGGGAAGCTCTTCATCACTTTCCTCAGTCTCAACAATTTTTTTTCCTTTTCTGAGAGGTTCAGCTCTTGGAAGTGCTTCAATGGTAGGTCTTGATACTTTCTTCTTCTGTGCCTCCAGCTCTAAAATTCTCTTCTTCTTGGTGGGCGCATTGGCAGCTATAAACTATTTGCAACATAAGAATTTTGTTTCCAGCTGAGGCTTTGCAATAGGCAAGCTAAATATAGCATTCGTGCAACCGGTAATACTCCAGAACCATGCTCGAGCGCCATCAATGAGATCATCGCAAACCTTCAATTTCCTATTCGGGTTCCCAATGTATAGTTGGTCATAACCGAATTGACGAGTGAACCTATATGGAAAATAAGGTTCAATACTACACATATCCTTCACCCGAAAAACCAAATAGCTGGGATGTATGTTCATCAGCCAGCGGAAGCAGTCTACATCCAAAGCAGTCCTGTTCTTCCAGGGTTCCTCTTCGTCGATGAGCATCTCATTATAATTACCTGGGAATTGAGGAAAACATTTGAAGTACTCCTAGCATTTGTGAATTCTGAACTACTTCGTCACCTCATGCTATTGCCTTGTCTCCCACCTACACTCTTGTAAGATTTGTAGTAGGGGAAGGTCTAGATCTGCAATCTCAGGCACAGTCATTAGGTTTGGCCAGTGGAGGACGAGCCAAGCCATCAAGTAGGTGTGCAGTAGCTCTATCTTAGAAGTAGGAATCTCACTCGAAGGCTTACTTCCTTCCTGTGTGAATGTGGTGTCTAAGTAACAAAGCCCGATGTGGATACTAGCAATCATAGCAGGGAGCAAAGAAAGCTTGCGCGCAATCGCTAATTGAGCGACTGGGTACAAAACCTCAATGGGCAGCGCTTCAGAAACCTAGTGAGGCACCACATACTTCTTTATTCATATGGCTAAGTACCCCACTAGAAGAGTCATCGACTTCATCTTCTTCTGAGTATGCTACAAGAAAGTCTCAAACTTTGTGGCACTTGGAAATTTACCTTTGGCTGAGTGTGTGGTATAAGATTGAGCACCAATCTTCACTATTAGTTTATTGATGGCAAATGTGGTTAAAGGAGGTGATTCACTGACCTCATTACCTAAAGGGTCCTAAAGGTTCTTGGAAAGGTAATCAACGAATTGTTTCAAGCTAACTTATGGGAACTACTTTGGCTTCACATTGATATTGTCCATAGCAGTTTGGTAATGGTAGGTTAACTCCTAGAGTATGTCATAAGCAGTGGAACATGTCTCTTTCATCTGGTTTAATTAGTGGGTGGTGGGAAAGTATTCTTGATACGGCACATCCCCCATCGGTAATCCAGATACCTTCATCATTTCATAAAGAGGAAGCCTTACTCTCCATGCTTAGTGAGAAAGGTATTTGTGTATCGATTATAAATCTCAAACAAAGCAAAGAAGTGGTCTACGCTTATCGAGAGACCATACATACTGGCTCGGATCGGGACGTATAATCCTTTATCATCCAACTCCTTACCCCAGCGTCCAAGCACATAATTGGCCATTCTTGTCCACCACTTATCAGTGGAAGAATGGACCCAACCATAGTATATGTACTTCTTAATAGGTAGTTCCCTACCCAATCGAGCAAGATAATTCTTCATGGTGTTGGCCTTTATTATTAATTCATTCTGTAGTATGCTATTCTACCCTAATACTCTAGGATAAAGTCCGTGAATGGAAACTCGACCAGTGGAACTAGGAGTCCTGTCATTTTTGCTAACGCACCTGTAATGTACTTGTTCTTGGTCCTCAGTCAGACACCAAGACATCTCTCTTGTCACTGCCAACTTTCGTAGTTGCTGAGAGAAGTGTCAAGGAATTAGAGGAAGGAATCAGAAGGCTCCATCATTCTCATTTAGCCAATACTATGAACCATAGGAAAGACTCTTAGGGTCTCTGACAAAGTTACCAAACAGATAGTCAAGTTTCCTCAGTGGCCGAGTTGATCCATGATCTTTAGTGAGTGGAGTGTCCGTGATCAGCTGGCGTAGTGTACGACGAATCCCTTTCTACCTAAGTTCGGGGACATCTTTTGGTCCATTCACGTCAAATTAAGGAGCCTCCCTGAGTAAAGGTACCTCGTCAGAGGAAGCATAAACAATTCCACTTTGACCAGACACTTCCCTGACAGAAAATGTTGTTGGCAAGAAAGTAATTGCAAGATGTTTGGGTAATTGATTTGCCCTTGGAGACTCTCGACTTCTTTGGAGACATGATCAAGATAGGGGCTTTGAGTGAAATTCTAGTGGAAAGATAGGGTTTTGTGGCAAAACTCAAAGAAAGGCTCGAAGGGACCCAAGATCAAGACCCCTAAGGTTGGTTTTGATCAAGGGTCAAAAGAAACTAGGGTTTGGTGGAGAGAAACAAGAAGAAGGAGATTGAATCTTTAAGGGATGCTTTGAAACCCTAAGGAGTTCCTCATTTTTTTGACCAAGGTTGAAGAGGTAAATGGGGGAAGAGAGTTTAAAACTCTCTTTATAGGGTTTTGCATCAAAACCGAACTCATAGAATCAATTAAACAAAGCCTCAAAGAGTCACACCCTTCAAATTAAAAAGGTGCAACCTGACAGCTCACCCTTTGAGTGAGACAGTTAACACTGTCTCACATATGCGAGACAATGTCCACTGTCTCGCACAAAGGGCCTAATCGAGGATGATGGGTCCCTCCTCCAACATGTTTCCAATGCATTCTCAGCTCATCTCCGGTACATCTACAACATTCCTTCAACATATACAGAGTGTACCCAAGGTAATTTTCTTCCAAATTTACCCTTGGGAGTCTAGCATACTCAGGGTAGTTTTCTTTCAAAATTATCCCTAGGAATTTAACTGCAATTCAACTACAAGCTCCTAACAAAGATGATTAGTTCAGCGTCAACTCAACAACACAAGCAAGTTCAACCTTTCAAACATCAACACATCAGCTCCAGTTCCTGATTTTAGCATTTGATCAGCGATGTCACATTACCAGAAGTTAGGAAACTAAAGCAACTCATTGATCCTTCTACAGAGTCTATCGTTAGGCAAAAGCAACGCCTATCTTGTCCAAATATTTTAGACTCCTCAATAAAATATTGAAGAGGCTGAAAACATTAAAGGGGGTATCTGTAGGCATCTAATATTTCCTATGTGTCCCAAACTCAGTTTAATTCAGAGAGAAGATGAAGAATGTTACCATCTAAGTTGTAGGAGACCAACGGAAACGAAGGAAAGAAAAGAAGACACAAAATGCGAAGCCAAAGGAGACTTGGAGCTGTCTCACTGTTTGTGAGATAGTCTCCACCGTCTCGCATATGCGAGATAGTGTGGACTGTCTCGTATATGCGAGACTGTGATGATTGTCTCACAAACTATGAGATAGTCTCCCAAGTTCATATGGCGCTTTTGTGGGATTTTGTGGGGTCTACTGGCTCCATAACTACTTGAGGAAGTTCATTAATGGTCATGGGTAGTTTCACCCTAGAAATATGCCCACTACCCATGAAAAGTGTGTCGTTTAATGCACTTCAAGGTAGTGGGGGAGGGGCAGTTACAACACCCCCTGGCATTACCTCCTTTGGGCGAGACAATAAATGTTGTCCCGCAAGCATGAAACAGGGGCCACGAGGCTGCCTGCCTTCTTTTTAATGGTTACAACTCCCTACTGCTATAAATACTCCCCTACACACTTGTGTAGGGGAGGAAGCTGGCATTTGGCGAATTTTAAGAGCAAGAGAGAGTTCTTCATTCACTTCTGAGCATCCTTAGAGTCTTTTGGTGTTTCTTTGAGTTCGAGGTTAGACTTGATCTTGAGAAGGGTATTTGTCTTACCTTGCTAAGACACTTACTTCGGTTCTTGTTTACTCGCTAAAACATCAACCTTAAGCCTTCTTCATCTTCGACTTGGAAAAGTTGCTCGGTGGTCCACGGATAACGCATCCCCAGCATAGGTAAAGAATCTCACGCAAGCAGAGACTACTACGTAGGAGTTTCTGTACGTGTTACTAGGGAGCAATTTTTGTTTTCTTTGTAAAGAGGAGAGTTACACTTGTAAAGCTTATTCTTTTGTTTCCTTTTAAACGTTTTGATGGAAGCTATAAAGGAAATTGTTCCTGAGGCAAACAACATCAAGTTTTGGGCCAATGGATCCTAATCCAATTAGTCTCAGGTCATTAAGTTAGTCACTAATGAATAAAAAATAATTACATTGTCACTTGGAAAGCCTAACTTGAGTACAAAACTAAAGAACTAGAAAGTTTAAAATTGTATAAAGTAAATTATTAATCAACTTCATCAAATTGAAATTTTTTTAAG
>NC_033796.1:73266123-73271198 GCF_001876935.1 Asparagus officinalis
GAAAGAGAAGAGATGATAAAATAATATAAGAAAGGAAAAGATAACTCTTCCCCACCCCCATATCCAAATTTTATATTGTCCTCAATGCAAACTATATGATACAAAAAATAGAACATTTATATTTGAAGAATTTGCATTCGTTTGATAAACCTTGAACAATGAGAAATAATAAGTTATGCATTTAACTTCAATTTTGATAGATACGAGGAGTATGTAGCCAAAAAAATTTCTTTATTTTTACTTCTCTTGTTTTGTTTTTTTATTTATTTTTTTAGAAAAAGAAAAAATCTCCAAATGAGAGAAGAAAAAATTCTTTTTAATTATTTACATCCTTATTCTTATTATTGTTTTATAATTGTCCTTGATGAAACACAGAATAAAGATGTAGAATAAAGGACTTAAAATAAAAAACTCACATCCTACATCAGTTCGTACCCTATTGCTAAAAATTTTATCTCGAA
Source organism: Asparagus officinalis (assembly GCF_001876935.1). Lineage (NCBI taxonomy): Eukaryota > Viridiplantae > Streptophyta > Magnoliopsida > Asparagales > Asparagaceae > Asparagus > Asparagus officinalis. The sequence goes on from NC_033796.1 coordinate 73,266,585, forward strand.
TTTTGAAGAAGTATAAAATGATAAACTCTACGATGTGCTTGAATTATGTAGTCTCCTAGGTTTTCAATAATTGCTATAGCATTTGTATGGTAGATTGGTGAAGGATAATTTGTCAAATTAAATTTATCATGCATCTTGATTCTTTTGATCCTAATCAATTAGAAAGTTAGTCTTAGATTTGAACTCAGCTTTCACATGAATGAAAGTTTGTCCTAACAAAACCAGTCTTCTTTAAAAAAAAATTCAGACCTAAGATTCATGGTTGAGGCATGATAGGTTCATTGTTCCATATCTTCTAAGGATCTAAGTTCATCAGCAAAGTATACTTTAAAGTTGAGATCAATGAAACTTGTGTCTAACTCAGTCCTTTTCTTCTTAAAGACTTGTTCTGATTATAACTTCTTTATGAATCTGATCACTTTATTAAAAAATTCATCAAAAATCATGTCAATTAAATTAAAGTAAGACTCAAACTCTTCCCTTAACTATTCACTAGACATTCTCTAAATGAAGTTTATTTTTAGAGGTTGATTTGATGGATCACTCGGTTGTTTCTCTAGATTGAAGATATTGAGATTTATAATCATATTCCCAAAAGACGGCTTCATTTGACCAATTCTATAATTGATCAGAGCATTTAAAGTGGCTAAGAACTGTCTTCTTAAAATGATAAGTATCCAACTTTTGAGATTGAAAATGGGCTACGTTTTTAAGACTATAAAATCAACCAAAAATATAAACTCCCCTACCTTAATCAATACATACTCTTATTTCTCCATTTGGTATCTTCACAGATCTATTAGCTAATTGAAGGGTGCATCTAGTTTGTTTTAGCTCACCTACTTCAAGTTCTTGGTCGACCGAATATGGGAGTGAAAGTACCATAGAGAGGGGGGGGAATGGGGGTAAAGCTAATCTAATCTGATTATGATGCCAAATTAAAATTTATAAATTAATATCCTAGAAATATAATATACAAAAAGATATGCAAGGATAAACAATGAGACAATAGGCGATAAACACAAGCACAAGATAAAGAATAATAGTGTGCCAAAAATAATCATAAACACAAGATATGATCACGGAGTTCGGTCAACCCTTGACCTATGTCTCCGCTCCTCACCTCGAGGAGATCTCTACTATACCTCAATATCTACACAAACGGTTTCCAAAGTTCACCGATAACTTTTACAATGCACACGATGTTAATCACACAAATCACACTTCTCTAAATGTTGGACTACCCGTGTTAACTTCCTCAAGTGTTTGGAATTACAACATCTTACTAGTATTTACAATCAAACCACTCCTCTTAGAATGAACCATGGTCTTTCCCAATCACTCTTCTAAGTGTCCTTGTGTATTACAATGTGTTTAAATAATAAGTGCGAATAAAGGATTTTGTTCTCTAAATAGATGAGAATGAAATATGAGTCTCTCTCAATGAATTACTCACACAACCCAATATTTACCAAATATGAAATACTAAATCTCAAGTGGGTGGGTGTGTAAACAATGAGTAAAACGAAATCAAATTCAATTAAAGATTAGCAAAAGAGAGGGTTTAGAAGAACTTCTCCAAAACAAGGAGAGATAGAGATTTGAAGATGAACGCCTCAAAATCGAAATCAAGATCCTTTTGTAAAACTTTTTTTCCATATAAACAAACACACTAGATCTTTCTCAAAAATGTGGACCAAACTAGCTAAAATTTTCTAGCCGTTCAAATAAGTCTTGAGGACTATTTATAGTCTCTCAAAATAGATCAAGATAAAAACTAGTCGTTATAGATAAAAACATGATCAGTCGACAGATAGGTGTATCGAACGACTAAGCAATTTGACCCTTGGCTAGTCTTGGGAAAAAATAAAACAAAATCGGTCGACTGACAAACACAATCGGTCAACTTAGTTACTGTTAGGTTGACCGATGTAAACAGTCGGCCGACTAGTCAACTAAAATAGCAGATGCTATAAAAAAGAGCTTCTGGCAAGTCGACTAAAAAACTTGGTCGATCGACTAAAAAGACTGTTCGGTCGACTGATTCAAGCAATTGGTCGACTTGTCGACTGAAATAGCAATTGCTATAAAAAAACAGCTTCTGCAATGTCAACTGGTCTACCATTCAGTCGACTAGTTGACTATTTTGGCAGTCAATTAAAGGAAAAAGAAAATAGCTGAAAAGCTCCAAAAAATTATGAAACTTGAGAAAAACGTTCATACATATAAAAATAAACATGTTAGAAGAGGACTTTCTAAAATAGCACTTCCCATTTATGAAAGCTCATTATTTTGCAAAATATGCGAAACCATTATATATGATTTCATAGATTAACAAAATCAAGTATTTAACAAGTTTTGGGATACTTTTAGATAGATTAATAGTCTTTAGAAAAGACGTAAAATAGTACTAGGAATTATAGACTTAATGGTACTATTTAAATGAATTAAATGAGATGCTTTTAAATTATTTCAAAATAATGTGTATGGTTTGAGCTCTAAGTATAAACATATGAAGTAAAAGATCTAAAATACAGACACTATACCCAAACCGAGAATCTTCATGAAGCTTGATCTGTGTAGCAGGGATGAAGCGTGATAGTGTGTCTTTGACTTGACAAATGCTTCATTTCAATTTCCGTCAACCTCCAAAAGGATGTCATCGTTAATGTGCAAATCCATCCAACCTCCAATAGGATGTCATCATTAATGTGTAAATCCATCCAACCTCCAATAAGGTGTCATCGTTATAGTACAAATCTACCCGTCCTCTATTCGAGGTGCTTGTCTAGAATACTTAGCGACCAAACACAAATACTAGAAAATAATATTAGGAATTGTTTGTTAATCATCAAAATCAGATTAGACAATAGACTCATAAACATGAGACCTAACAATATTCTCCTTTTTTATGATGACAAACAATATACACAATGAGTATAGAAAACATGCATGAAGCCAAGAAATATACAATTTAGAATCCCCATGCATAATACCAATAGTAAGTAAAAACAAGATACTCACAGAATACACTTTTTTTCTCCCCCTTTGGCATCATCAAAATGGGGGCAAGAATAAGAAAAAGAGAGCGAAAGCTCCCCCTACATGTAAGCATGGTGAGTATAAACAGATAGAGAAAGGTCTCCCTATCAAAAGTCTCAGAGTATATATCAAAAAATAATATGGCAACTATAGGTGACCAAACATACACAGATATATAAAAACTTACTAATCACAATTCACACTCAAAGTGACCCAAGAGAACACACACACATATATATATATATATATATATATATATATATATATCATCATGAAAGGTGTCAATACATAGTTTTAAACCAAATGAGAACACATACAAAGGTCTCAACAAAAGTCAATAGATAGTTTTAAACAAAATACAAAAGACAAAAGTATCGAAAAGCTGTTTTCAAAAGTTTGGGGATTGGGATAGCCCGGAGTCTAGAGATGGAGGCCTCTGCTCGGAATATTGGTTCATGAACATATTCATTAATTGTTGTTGAATCCTCATTATCTCTTCCCGTCTATTCTCAATGCTCTCAAGCCGATCAACCAAATAAATTAAAGTGGTAGGAAAACTAGAAGGATTGGAATTAGAAGCACGAGGAGGACGAGAATGAGGCGTAGAAGTAGAGGGACAAGATGAAGACCCAGCAATAGGAGGAGATACAGGAGTTTGAGAAACTAAGGTGGAGGATCAAGAAGCTTCATCCTAGTAAGACTTGTGCGATCAAACATTTCATGAATATGCACGATAGTAGGCTCATTAGTTAGATCAATGTTAAAGTGTTTAAATGCACGGGTGAGAAGAGCACCAAATGGAAGAAACTTTGTATGATTGCATGCTATTCCAGCAAAAATAACTTTACCCCATTTAATATCAAGATTTCCAAAAATTGCATACACAACAGACATCGGTTCATGAGAAAAATGATCATAACTCCCAATTTTTGGAATTATGTTATAAGAGATGATTCTAGCAATTAGTTTGGCAATAGGAGTGATGGAGCTATTAGACATAGGATATTCTTTTCCTGGAAGATATATCATTGAATTGATAGAAGGATCATCAAGATCTAACTCTTCAAGTAAAGAATCTCCATTGGGAATATTAAGAATTTCAGCTAACTCGTCACATGAGAAATTTATACGAAAATCTTTAACATAGGACTTAAGAAAGGGGGTGCCATCATCAGTATGATCCAGTTGCATATTTGTGTAAAACAGATAAACAAGATTTGGATAATATGGAATTTGATTTGTATGAGTGAGTAAGTCATGCAACCCAACTTTGTCCAAATAAGTATGTAACTGATAATTTTCAAAGTCAGAGAAAATGACAAATCTACCTAGAAAGATAGGTAACTAACATATATGACGATATTTATAAATAAGTAGAGGGTTATGAAGGTAGCGTTCATAATGTGAAATATGAGATGCAAAATTATCAGCTCTACTAGATCTAGGACGTTTAGGGTTTAACATGATGTGAAGAAAATAGATCCTAGACAATTCTGGATTAAAAACAACAGAGAGAGAGAGAGAGAGAGAGAGAGAGAGAGAGAGAGAGAGAGAGAGAGAGAGAGAGAGAGA